>NC_052139.2:21434540-21687080 GCF_016086655.4 Lepeophtheirus salmonis
TAGTGTATTATTCATGCAACCTTTTATATTAGTATAATTTCACCCCAAATATCCACATTATGTATCTGGATGAAGTTTAAAGTAGTTCCACTTTATCGCGGACTCACTGTATGCTCAGTTTAATAAAGTTTGATCCCTTGATTCCAAATATGCCCTCATTTTTTCTTAGCTAGTGTCGTGTTACAAAAAAAGGACATATATTTTTTTTATAATTTTGGCTATTTTTAAGGTTCAATGCTGTTTTAAACCCTCTGTGTTAAATATAGGGATAAATTATTTTAATATATATTTTAAAGCTGAATGTTAAAAATTTCTAAAACATTTTTAAAATGTCTAGGTCTTGCTTATATTTCGATGTATTTTTCGATTGTATCTGGAGTAGTGGGAATAGATCTTCAAGAATCGATGTAGTCCTAATATCGTCTATTTTTGTAAAGCAGACTAAGAATGCTTCATATAGACCAGATCCGTCGACCAATCACAAAGTTATTCAAATAACTCTTAATTTATTCCCTACAGTTGTCAATTTAAAGTGCCAAGTTTTTAAAATCCAATCTTTTACAAAGTCTTAGTTTTTTGCGTTCTCGATGTGCTTACAAATTATTTTATCATATTGCTGTTAAAACAGTTCAAAAATTTATTAAATCTCAAAAAAAAGAAAACAAATAGGTTCCAAATGAGTCTTCAAAAAGTTTTAAATAGCTCTTCTATTTTTTTATTTTTTTTTAATACTCCAAAGATTTGGTGAATTCATACAGAATCCTTGACATTACTGAAACTGAAATGAGATGAAAAGTAAACCACGAAACCGATCCCATTCTTAGAAACAAATATTTGACTCATAAACATAATTAAACAGCCCCTACAATACAAAAATTCATGTTAACAATAGTACAGTCGATAAGCCTTCTGAAGTATTGCAATATTTCCATAAAAGGTTCACGGAGAGAGACTACATTTTCCAACGAAAGGAGACCCTCAAAGGTTGAAGTATTTAATAAAGCTAACATCGTAAATTATATAAAGAATGATTTCAAAGATTCCAATGCATCGCTTTGGATTATATGGACATCTAGGGGGAGGAAAATATTTCTTACGTTTTTTACAGTTTCTTGAAAGTGAAAAGAAAATCAAATCTTTAATGTGACAAACATTCACTTATTTACTTCTCTCCGCAATACATAATTGAAGAACAAAAATGAGGTAGACGCAAATAAGATAAGTTTTGTTAAAATAGAATTTATTTGCATGATAATAAATTTGAAATTGTCAAATTGTAGTCGAGTTGAAGGAGTGGGAAATTTACTTTACCATATTGGTAGATATATCGCTAATGTGATACTCTAAAAGAAGAAGTAAGTAAATGGGAATATTGTAGATATATGCGTGGCTCTTTAATGATTTTACTATTTTAATCGATGAAATGGTACCGACTTTGAGACGGAATCTCTAAATATTATAAATCCAACTTCAAAAAATAATTCGAATCAAACTCCAAAAATTAAATTTAAAATTTCAATCCTTAAAATAATAAATCAACAAAGACATTTTTTTTGTTTTTCAAATAAACAAATATAATAATCAATCATTCTTAATTAAAGTTAGCAATCTTTGCTTCAATTATGTGACTCTAAATCCATTTGACTAATTGTACAAATATACTGACTTCATAAAATAATCACATAAGTATTGAAAGATCAATCAAAGAAGAATATTTCATATTAATTAGTTATTTGAATGAAACTTACTACATAATGATCATTTAATTTTTTAATGATTTTATTTATCATCATTGTTGGACTAAGTTTACAGGTAGAATCATAGAAGCATATACAAGTATATTTCTATACCTAATAGCTATACTATGGTATGTAATAACTAAAAAAGAAACACCTCTATAATTAATAATGTAATTTAAATTAAGTTTCTTATTTTAAAGATATGATCAAATCAAATTTGATCATATTGACGCTTAGTTTACAGTCTATAATTAAATCTCTGTTCAAGCTATGTATTCTTAATATATAGTATAATTAAGTATCACTGAATGAATTTTGTTATAATTTTATCGTTCAAAATTTTGGTTCAAATAAGTTTTTATGTTTTAGTGGGAACAACTGTCCTTTCTTACGATTGGGCAGCCTATGGCAACCTTGGGAATTAGTTAGATATGGACATTTTACGGGTTGGTATAAATTTAACATTGTGGATCCATTAACTGGAGCTCATACTCGGACAATTGAGTCAATTCAAGGGTAGGCCTCATAAAGTTAGGAATAATGAATACATCTAGAAAACTTTTTCAGACATATCTCAACGAATATAGGTATCTGGAAGAGGTGTCTCAAGTATATTAGTCCTTTTTATAGAAATCTGGATGACATTCTGAGCCAATATACGTTATGAGGGTCTTTCATATTTTTCATTTATTTTAAATTCATTTATACTCTATTTTTTTTTATGTTTAATGAATTAATAGATTTGATGGCATATATGGTTTACAAAATGATACACATTCCTTTAATCCAAGAAAAAGATATTATATCTTAAATATTATTCCCAAATTGGACTTGTTCCATAGCTTTGGATCAAAACATTTACTTTTGTAAGGATTGAGAATTAAATGAAATATAAATTTGGACTGCTTTAATTTAATGTCTTTAATTTATTATAGAATATTTTTGTTCTGTATTGCCCTTCCACACAATGTGACCTTCCTCCCAAGTATTCATTACTCAAAAAGTCGAAATCCTTCTCGTTTTCTTCTTTCAATATTTTCCTCGTTTCGCTTTGCGTCCCTACGATGGACGTACAGAAACTATTCCTTATTAATCAATAAGGATGCGATAATTGAATTTCAACTACCCTCTGTCTCCAATCTGGGAATATAAAGAGAAAGTTTGGCGTGCGGACAAACATGTACAGGTTACCCTATTTTATTCAAGGTACATTTAACAAATTATTAACTAATCTATTTTCTCCAAGATTACCATGGCTCTGGGGTATTCTATTTTCTTGCACATTAACAGAGGGACTTTATAACTATGAAATTCGACTTTTTCTTAGATTCATGATTTAAAAAAGTCTTCTTCTGTATCCATAGTAACATATAATATAGAACTTGGATCTGGCAACAGGACGGGAGCCCTGACACTCCAGCAATAGCTTACAACATTATAAATATCCTGAGAATGTGACGTACGACTTGTCGAGTTCTTGATCTCCTAACTTACTGGAATTGAATCGTTTATGCCATTTTCTAAGGTGTAATGTTTATCAGATATACAATGATGGTTACAACAGCACTGCAAGATCCCTGAGCACTGAGATAAGGAGAACTTCCGAATTTAGCCCGGATAGACGGCCGAGAAAGAAGTGGGACATTTCCAAGGACTCTTGAAACGTGTGAACCGAGATTACTGCGATTTTAATGTTTAATGTCAAATTTATCTAATAAAATTGGTTTTTTTTTTTTGAAATCTTAATAAAATAGGTAAAAAAATAAAGTCACAGCTGTCGGTTAATTTTCTTAATCCTTAGTGAACCACACTTTATGTAGATTTTTCTCTTCAAAATATGGCTCTGAAATGTAATGATTACCTAAAAACAAGATTGTCCAAAAATGGTTTCAAGCCCAAATATATTGCGGTTGAGTGTTGTAATGGCAATTTTGGTGTTCAATGGCTGAAATAACAAAAATAAATGCGGGCTTCAGAGGATGCTTGATTATGCATAAAGTACCCATAATTGATCGTTGCAATAATATAACTGAAATGGGCACTCGGTGGAACACAAAACCTCCTCCTTAAACCAAATTGACTATTGTTTCTCAACTTTTTACAAAGTTATAGCCGATTATGCTTGTTTTAGGTCTTGTACTAATTTGAGCTGAAATTCTTATAAATTAATGGCCTCTTATTGTGATCATATTGTCCGACTTAAACATTCAAGACCAGCTGTTCAATAACAACATGGGGATAACAGTTATTCTTAGCACTGGAAATATGTTAATTATTTGGTGAGAAATTAATGTTAATTTTCTGCCACAACCTGGTAAAAGTAGTTATAGCACAACAACATCTTGTAGGTCAATTAATCCCTGTAATTTTATATTTAAAGTATTTGAGATAATCTTACAATAAAAATGGGAGAAATCATTTCCACACTTTACGCTTAATATGCATACACAAAGGTTATATCAACTAAAACGGATCTGTCACAAGCAACAAACATAATCGAAAGTCTATTTACCTACAGCAATGGACACTTGCAGTCAGTTTTTACTGCACTTGTACGTTTGACTATATACAATTCCACTCAGTTGACACATCAATGACAAAAAATAGAATACTAGTGAATATAAGATCCTGTTATAACAAACTCCTCAGAGCTGGAAGAGTTACAGCTGATCTAAAAGTAGAAAAAATGATCTCACCTATAACCCAGCCAAGTCAAGTACTTCAGTCTTCTCAAAGTCAAACAGAATAAGATGTCAATGGGATTGACAATGAGTGGAAAACCAATCGAATATCCAAAGCAGTTGGAGTATCTAGTTGTGATTTTCGATCCATGGTTAACTTTGAATGAACATCTGAAAGAGAAAGCTACCTGATGTACTCTTATATGGAACATTGCAGTAGCCATCATAAGACAATAGTTGGGGTTTACTGTAGATAAAGATATCTGGTTGTAAGTAGCCATGATGAGACCTATAATCTCCTATGGATGTCTTTTAAAGCGCACGCCATTATCTAAAAAAAGTCGCAATAAAAATACTATCAAATGAAAGGGATTCCATGGATTGCCCCACCCCATACGATTAACGATGAACCCAAAAATGGAGGCTATATTTGGATCAACTTGCCCTGATATATACATTAAAGAAAATAAAACTAAATCAAGATAGAGAATATAATAACTGGGATGACATTGCTAATCTTCCAATGCATCGTGATCACTGTTTTCCCCGAGGAAAAATCCTTAATCTTGCCCAAATTAACTAATTAAAAGTAGAAGTAGTCGTGTTTGGATCGATAACAGACTTGTTTACGGCCCGGGCACAATAATTCATATCGATGGATCCAAAGATGACAGTAACGCCAGTACTGGATGGGATATCACTCGATGTTATACATAACTCTCATCAAACAAGGAAACCCATCCAAAAATTTGATAATTCGATCAAATTCTCAATCAGCAACTGCTGCAATCCTTAACCAGTTTAGTACTAACGAGAAAGTGAGATATTGTAGATAAATCTTGAATAAAGAGAGAAATTAGAACTTTATATATATTCATTGGTGCAAAGGTAATTCTGATATTAGAGTAAATGAATTTGCAGGCTACCATATAAAGAGTAGTAGTGAGACTAAGGATCGTTAGCGCCTAAAAGTCCCACCAATCTACCCAAATAAAAAATCTAGGTCGTCCTCAAGTTTAGCGCAAAACATACTAAAATGAAACGGTTAACAAAGGCAGATTCCATGTAGGCTATCAAATTTTGACGTGAAAACATGAAAATAATGGTTCAAGAATACACTGGTCACGGATCTTTTTTGGCTCACCTCAGCAAATGGAAGAACACAAGTGCAACGTTCAATGTGTGTCTCAAAGAGCCCCAAAGTGTCGAATATCTCATCACTAGATGTCCCCCTCTCTCATATGAGGTACATTTAACAATGTAAAAGGAAGGCAAAGAATTTCGTATTTTAAAAAGATAAAAAATGTAAAAGTTTTTTGTGGGATGTCAGGCTATGGAAATTATAATTTAAAGAGGGATACCAAAATATTTAATGTTTGGAGAAGAATATAGAGGATGATGCTACTAAGTTGATGAATCACCTTGCCAACTACTTCTTTGTTGCTCCAAAGACCATCAAGAGCCTATCAATCACATCTTGGGATTATTTTCTTTTAAAAGAACCACACACCATCTTCTGACAGAAGTAATGGAAGGCAGAAGGGGTGAAAGAAAATCTTCACATGGATCCAGGGTAAATGAATAAAATGTGAATATATCCTAATGGACAAGAAGATTTTCAAAGTTGATCAATTCCACAGCCACCCAAACAATTGCTGGCTTGCGAAAAAAAATAAGAGGTCCAAGGAGTGTATCAAACCAAATATCTGGCCCAAAAAGTGGTTGTCCGTGTTGTGGCCTCTGATGGAAGAAGGTGCCTCTGTTCTTTTTCAATGCACGAGAAAAAGTCGACCAGGAAGCCTACTATAAGGTGTTTAGGTTTACCATTTTGCCATAACTGAAGACCAACTACCAAAATAGTAAATACGTGTTGACTCAGGACATCACCCTCTTTTACACGTCCACCAAGTGCCAAAAATTATACACAGATTAAATGCCTCAATTCTGCTCATAAAAGATATGGCCCCTTCATCACGATACTATAATCAAAAAAGGCTTGAGATAACATTTTTGGAATCTTTAATTTGGAATAACACTGCTTTTGTTTGGGTAATCCAAATAATGTATTAATAGAAATGTAAGACAATTAGTTGAAGAATACCCGTCCATCCCCCACATTTAAAAAAATCTTATAGCGGCGTTTCCGATTAGCTCATCACAAATATTAGTTAAACATTGGAAAGTATCGTCACATATTCAGCAATTTTAGGAATAATAGATAACTCAATCTATAAAAAAAAATTACGATAAAGAGACCGATAAACTTTAAAAATCATTCCGAATGGGTAAAAACGTTGATAACAATGTTCATATTTATACAATGGAAAGTCAACAGAGAGGAGTTTTGCTCAGGTTAATTGTTTCAATAACATGTCTACAAATTGGGACTTCTATGTCAATGAGTAAATATAAATGTTTTTATGTAGACAGTAGATTTCCTTGGATGAAGGATTTGGAAAAGGAATTTTTCAAAGAAGTAAAAAATAGTCTTAAAATTATTGAAACAAACATCAATAATAGTAAGCCAGACCCAACAACACTTACTGCAGTACCAACAACTTCAAAGCCAACAACTCCAAAGCCAACATCCCCAAAGCCAACAACACCAAATACAACAATACCAACGCAAGCAACAGAAACTCCAAAGCCCGATACAACTGCACCTATAGAAGGAACAAAAACTCCAAAGCCGGATACAACTCCACCTACAGAAGGAACAAAAACTGCAAAGCCAGATACAGCTCCACCTACAGAAGGAACAACAACCCCAAAGCCGGATACAGAATCACCTATGGAAGCAACCAAAACTCCAAAGACAGATATAGCTCTATCTACAGAAGGAACAACAACCCCAAAGCCAGATACAGCTCCACCTACAGAAGGAACAAAAACTCCAAAGCCAGATACAGCAGCACCTACTGCAGCAACAAAAACTCCAGAATCAGATACAGCAGCACCTACAGAAGGAACAGAAACTCCAAAACCAACTAGAGCTGCACCTACAGAAGGAACAAAAACTCCAAAGCCAGATACAGCAGCACCTACTGCAGCAATCTAAACTCCAGAATAAGATGCAGCAGCACCTACATAAGGAACAGAAACTCCAAAGCCAACTACAGCTGCACCTACAGAAGGAACAAAAACTCCAAAGCCAGATACAGCTGCACCTACTGAAGCAACAAAAACTCCAGAACCAGATACAGCAGTACCTACAGAAGAAACAAAAACTCCAAAGCCAGATACAGTTCCACCTACTCCACTATTTTCATGAGTAACTTCTAATGGAGTTTTAGTCCAAAACCCGTCTCTCTCATGCACTTCTGGCACTTAGTGTAAAAAGTAGATTTGGCCAACTTTGTAAGCTCAATAACATAATTGTGTGTGCACTAGGCGTTCGTATTCTCAGGCACTTAAATGATTTTTTTTATCATCTCTTATTAGTTTTGTGAGATGAATCTGATGAACAATTTTTCATAAACATAGATCTCAGGGTTGCCAAGAAATTAAGTCTAAATTCAGGATCTTCAGAAAGTGTTGTGTACGTTTGGTACTCCCAGAACTCACTCTTTTTATAAATATGGAAAAGTGGTTTTAGGCACCAGGCAATGTAAATGAAAGAGGGAACGGGTGGAAAAAAAATATGCATCCAGGTACGTTCCTTAGCTTGTCCGGCCCTATAATATGATAACTATGATACTTCTTAATCCAGTGTTTCCTAAACTTTACATTGCCAACGCCCTCCCCTCTACACCAATATATTTTTAGTTAGATACATTTGAACTATGTACATATGTGTAGATATATATCTATAAACACACGATTTACATCAATACTTAAAGTACCTAAAAATAACATGCTGAGAGTAATCAGCTGTTTATTACTCGTCTTCTGATCAGATTAAGATATTTTATTAATAATTGTCATTCAGTATTAATAAGTAATAAGAGTACTTGGTCGTCTTCGATGCGTATTTCCCTTTCAGGCAGTAAAAATGTATAATATGACAAATTTCTGCATTTGAGACCTCTATAATTGACGTACAATAATTCACTACTGAACTGACTAAACATAATACTACCAATAAAGCATTTGTAGTATTTACTCATACCTTTACTAAACTTTAGAGAAAGAAGTGACTTTTTTTTTTTAAAGAATCACTTTGCTCAAATTACACCAATTTGATCCTTTTATCAAAAGAAACAGATTTTTACCGGGAATTTGGACATTTAAACAAAGTCAAAAATTAGAAGCACCCTACAACTCATGTGGAAGTTTCTCTTTAAGAGGGACATACATTTTAACATTTCATTAGTGTACTGGGATTTTCTTCACCCGAAATTTGAGAAAATTGACTTCAATCTGTTTCATATTAATTTTCTTTCTATAAAAACAGAAATAATATACTCAAGAAATATCTTACAGGATAAATTTAAGGTATTCACGTTGTTACAAATTTAATGTCAACTTAGTCCCATCACACTCAATCTGCTTAGGCAAACAATGGTGCTTTAAGTGTCTGGATAAACTCACACCTGATCAAAATTATTTTAAACTACCTTTGCACTACCGTTAATTCAAAGAGAAACAATTGCAAAGGACTCTAAACCATACAAGTGACTCAAATAAAGAAAACATTGCAAAAAAATCATGGGAGAACAAATTGTTGCTTCAAATATTCCAGCATTCAAACTCACTCGTCAAAATAAAAAACTGTATTCCATACATGTACAGAAAAGTTAAGATGATTGAAATAAAAAAAAATAGGAAATAAATTATAACCAATTTTTAATATTTCAAGAATGAATACAGCACGTTCCAATTCATAAGGTATGCGTAATAATTTAAGATAATTTCTTAAATTCCAATTACATTAATAATCTTACTATTAAAATGTACCAGGGTATTTATAGTAGCAGTATGCGTTATTCGATGAACTTTTTGAATCAAACAGTTATAAAAATAAGAATATTACTTGACTTTGGTTCAAATGCCTCACTTAGTCAACAAGATCTTGCTAATATGTAGGTGTAAAAGGACATGTTATCGTTTTAAAAATGAACGTGGCAGGTGGTTATACATTAACAATTAAAGAAATTGATGTAGTATTTCGTTTAATGAGTTTATATTACAAAGGAATGACTGATATCATGACGGCAACACCATAAAAGTAGATGGTGAACCACTTCAAATAATACATATAAACTCTATGTATCAAAATCATTGGAAAAATATCCCTTGTAGAGAAAGTTACTTATTTAAAGTAAACAGACCTTTTCAAATCCCGATTGCTGGATCTGATTATTGTCAACTTATCGAATAATACCAAAGACTCTCTCGGGAAATATCAATACCCTCTGCCAAACTTTCAAAGATGGGTTGGGCTTTGACAGAAAGAATTGAAACAAAACTAAAGATATATTTTTCTCTAGAACCTGACCATATAACTTATGTGCATCTATCTATAATGCTATACTTGAAAATTTAGAATTTTTTGTAAAGAGAAAATGTAGATATAAGCCAACATTAATCTGATGATAAATTACTCACAGCTATGGATTTCCAAGCAGAACAACATATGAAAGATACATAATTATATTGTTCTACTTAAAAAGATTGGTTTATTGAAATACCTTGGAAAGACCCAATACTGAAAGTTATCAAATGATTAATAATTATAACAGATCAATCGCTATATGGAAAAAGGTTATGAGCGAAGTTTTACGATAACAGGTATGATGATGCTTATAATGACTTTATTACAAACGTATGAACGGAAATAATTCTAACGGAACTACAAGAAAAAAACAAATCACCCAACCTACGTTGTGACGAGTCGTCCTATTCTAAAACCTACCTGTACGATCGACAACAAAATGTAGAGTTGTAATAAATGCCTGATCGAAAAAACAAACTATTTACATGAAATACATTACTGTTAACTGGTCCACACTTATTACCACAAATTGTACAACTATTTAACACTCAAAAATACACAAATTTATTGGAACAATAGACATAAGAAAAATGTTTCTATCCATACAACTAAAAAAAGGAATCAGATATGGTTATGTTAAGATTTCATTGGATCAATTCTGATAAAAATTCTAATGTGATATAATACCAAAAATAACTTTTATGGATAATATTCTGATTGTTGTTGACTGCTGATAATAAGAAAGAAACAATTAAATTAATAAAAGAAATCCTTATCATTCTTGAAAGCCAATAGTCAACTCATATAAAATGATAAAGATCAAACAAACTCCTCCGAAAATGATTTCTACTTTGGGTCTTAAATTAGATCAAAAGTCAAACGAATATAAATTTAATCTTAATTCAAAAATTTCAACAATTTCAGACAAATGCAAATAAGATCACCCGTAGAAACATAGTAACACTTGCAAGTCAAGTATTTGCGATAAAAGGATATATATCACCGTCAGTAATGAAATTAAAACAAATCCTACCTTTGCTATTGTACAATACGAATTCTTGGGATAAAACCCCATTAAAAAACAATAAAAGGTGAAAATGGGAAACTCACCTTAGATCCTGTTGAATGATCCATTCTTTAAAGAGTTGTACAGAGAGAGATACAAATAGACGGATACGTCCAGCATATCCATGTACAGTCCCAAAAGTCACAGAAAGAAGACGCCCAGGTTTCTCGTTGGACTCAAGAGGTTCATCAAAGCTGATCAAGGCAAATCTATGTCTATCCTTGCCAACAACCGCTCCGTGCACTATATACCATCTCCAGGGCCATCAATGATAACTTAGAGTATAAGAGCTACGTCTTTGACCTGCTTAAGGACGCGGTATACACTGGATGGACAAAGTGCCTTGAGGAAGAAGGTACACCTTCCAGCAGGACAACACCCAGCCCATAAGGTCAAGATTATGTAGCAATGACTAAAGGACAATGTGCCTATTTCTTGGGACTTTTAAAACCTGGCCATCCAACTCTCCTGATCATAATCCTTGTGATTTTTATCGGTAGGGAATTTTGGAGAGTGAGGCCTGCAACCTCCATAACGCTACGGAGTCCCTGATGTTGTTCATCTTGTCCGTGGCCAGCTCTGAGGAGGTCTCAAAGTCAAAGCATTAATGAGCGCCGCTCCGAGCGCTACTCAAATTCTTGAGCGGGAGCACGCCCATTGTTTTGAATAAAGAGCGGGATCGCGCTCGCCATTTTAAAAGAGCGAAAATATCGATCAAATTTTCGCTCATTTATATCAAATTTGTATTACTTTTTAAGTTTTCTGCATCTTATGAGATAACAGGGAGCCTGCCATCTCCTTCGTGTGTGGAAATTACGTTGGAAGATAAATCTATCTTTTTGAAAACGAATTTTCCCAACTGAAATACGATTTTCCAATATTTTTATGTTGTAAATTGACATAAAATTTCAAAATCTCACTCAAGCCTTAGTTAAAAAAATTCGAAAACCTGTATTTTAATCTCCAACTAATTATCAGGCTTAACTGGAGAAAATTACACGATACCTCATAATTACATGTCCCCTAAGACAGTGGTTCCCAAAAATTTCTGTCCCATGCACAAGACAGATAAACATTTCATGACACACTTATTTTAATTAAACCGATCATACTGATTATTATAAGCTATTGCAAATAATGTATGGTTGTCATAAATCTTACGGCACACTTGAACTCGCCTCATGATACACCGTTTGGGAACCTCTTCCCATCATCACTTAATATTATCTGATTTACCTGTGGTAACGTTAACTATATTAATTTAATCTTTGTTCTTAATAGGCATTATAATATTTGGCAGAATTGCTGTTTGATCTAATCAAGCAGATATGTTCCTTTCTGATTTATACATACATTCGTCGAAATAATAGATAGTAATTCAATTTATTTCTTATCGCTTAAACGATAGAAAATATTTTACAAAACTGATATTAGAATAAAATATAATTCATACAAGTGGTATCCCTCCTGGTTTTAGATGGATTTTCCATGAACATCCTAACACATCCTTAGCCATTGGGAAGAGAAGAAAATCAGCAACAAACTTTTGTAAATATTAATTGTTTCTGCTTGACATAGGTTGTTGGTCAGTTCCAAAGCGTGGCTATATTGTTGTAACTTACCATTGGGTAAAACTGAATTTTTCTAGTGGTCAATCAGTATTAGCATGCTCTAGAATAAAAGGCAGTTACACTTACGATAAAATTGCTGAAGCCTTAAAACCCATTATTTTCGACTATGGCTTGCAAACCAAGTGTGATGGGGAATCTTAACCGAGAAGGAAAAAAATTTCATTAATTGTTTTGAAAATTATGGAGTCCAAGATGATAAAAAAGAAGAAGAAAATGATTTTCTGGATGAAGATATTCAGAATTTTGCCTACCAAATCATTTCAGATGTGCTGCTCACTGTATGAATTTGATTGCATAGAAAGAAAGAGATGCAGCTTTCAAAGATCCTGTGTTTGAAGGATTATTTTACAAAACTTTTGGAAAATATTAATCAATTTGGAACAATCATGGTCGTAGATTCTTGGCTACCTTTTGCCTTCACTCTCAGTGGTGTTTAGATTGTTTAAAATCTTTCCCAAAAATTCAAAAAATATTTGTACAAAACAATACAACGCTTCCGTCCTCAACAGCTGATGAGAGAGTGTTTTCAAGAGGTGTTCAAATATTTAAAGATCGATGCCAATGTTTAAAGGTTGAAATTTTTGGGAAAAAATTACTTTTGTCGATGAATAATATTTCATAATTATACCATTGCATTAAATGATTTTATTCATTTTTTTATTTAATATATAATTTTGGATCTTTAAGTTTTATTTTTTCTTGTACCTTATTTGTCTTCATTTCTGGGGATAGGTTTGATCACCATTGTGGTCATAAACCCCAATTTATTGTCGTAAAATTATTTCTTAGTATTTTTAAATATATCAATACTATTGGCTTCGAATCAAACAAATAATATTGTAATTATGATTAAAAACTTTTTGAGAATGTTATATATAGATAAGCTTTCGTGTACAAATGATGATTAATTAATAGAAAAGAGCAATTCCAAGAAATTAGGCACCAGGTATAATACTTGTAGTATCAGTTACATCGAAACTCATTAATTGTATTAGTATACATATGAGTATTACTTAATAATACTTTAATATCTATCCAGAGTTACTCATAATAGATCTATTAGTCAACGACTAATAATATATTCGTCTAGGACAAGACTTTATTTTTGGAGTTTAGGAATCCGCTGTTATTGATAAGCCTTTGTTTATGTTGTGATGATTTTTTTTATTTTGATACTATTATTTGGCCTCTTCTCATCTCTGATAATGTAGTATTGCATTTAAAAAGATCCATATGAATTTGTGCATATAGTGAATGAAGCGCTGCACAATATTGGCATTTGACATCCACGACACTGCTGAAGATGTAAAGATGTAAAAGAGTCGTCCTTTACATTCAGGATATATATAGCAAGGAGCGTTATATAAGTCACAAAATGCCATGAATGTTATAAACTACTAAAAAAATATATTTATCTTATGATGTGCGCAAGTTCATAGAGCTCAACCATTAAAGAGATTTTTGAAAAAATATAAATAATTGAGGTTGATTAGTTTCACCTCTTAATATAATTTATTTATCTTGTGTTATCACTGTAAAACTTAGTATCAAAATTATAGACAAGGGCTTTATTTTTGTCTTATTTCAATAAATATCAAATAGAAATTATATGTGACGAGGATATCGTAAACAAACCTATTTCAAAGTAATTTGGACGACCACTGGTAGAATTTGAATTATTGAGAGATAAGCTCGAGTAAAGTCTCAATAGTAAAATATAATATAATACGACTCCAAGTCATGTCGTGAGTTTGTGGGTACATGAGTTAGTGAGTTTCAAGCCTGGGGTCTTATTAAAAACTGAACTTTGCCGATCTGACGACGAATTCTAGTGGAGTTATGAGTTTTTCATAAGACTAGATGTCTTAGTCAACTCTTATATTTCGTTTTTCTAATCCAAATCGAGCCCTCCTGGAGTTCAAAGTCCCAATTTAAGAAGAGTAAACTACAACCCGTGTCCGAGTCTCCAATTCTGATTAGTGAGTTATAATTAATTGATGACCAAATAAACTGAACAATATTTTCTTCACTTCACGTCGATGTAATGAGTGTAAGTAAAGAAAACAGCAAAGAGGATCAATAGGTTGGGTGATCCATTCAAGTCCTAAAGTAAAAGATGCATTTGCAACATAAATAGCTGTCAAGTTCAATTACGAGTTAAAAAATGAGTGCCGCTCATTTTTCATAGAGCGGGAGTGCACTCATTGATTGAAAAACGAGCGGGAGGGCTCTCACAAAATAAATAATTGAGTGGGAGTGCGCTCAAGATTTTTTGAGCGGACTAACGCTCTGCTCAAAGTACATTTAAGCTTTCAGGTACCGTGTGGAGGCTGCCCTTGAAGCAGGAGAACATGTAGTTCAAAAAACATTGAAATTATATCATGCTGATTTTTTGTAAGATAAAGTATTCTCCAGAACCATTAGTTAACTATCTTGAAGGCCTTAAACATGGTGCATATTAATTTGCAAGACCTTAATATCAAGAAATATAATTTGCATTATGTGTGGATTGATGTTGAACTCAAGTTCATAAACTATGTCATAAAAAAAAAGAAGGACGTTCAGCTACTAAGGGCTTAATGTGGTCATTTTCACACCACAATCACTAATATCAGATGAATATATCGATATAAAATAAAAAGATATTCAATTATTGAGGAAAAATGTGATTCATAATTATTTTCTTTTCATCTTTGTACGATATGAATAAAAACTTCAATATAAAAAATAAATACAGAGGGAAGGAAAAAGAAAATTTAAACTCGATCAACTCGGATTTCTGTAGTTGGATTGATCCCATTTAATAAATTGTATAACTATGCGTTGAAAATACTTTTAGATAACTAGGGGTAGATAAGCTTAACTTTACAATCATAGTGGAGGGAAAAGTGAATCAAAAAAGTATTACGAAAAACTTAGAACGAAGTAATTTTTTATCACCAAGTGGTACATTAAAATCCGAACACATTGAATTTTGAACTTCAACAACAACATATAATTTATTAATGAACTTTAGAATTTCAAAAAAATTAATACTGTATGTAGATGTATGACTTAGCTCTCTAGTCATTAATGTAGCACCCTTAACGGCAATGATAGTTAAATCTGGCATCCTCTGCAGATATTGTTCTTTGTCATGGCGTCCCAGTGATGGCTGATAGTAGATTTGAGGTGATCGGTGTTTGGATAACAGACCCTGCAAATTTTCTCTTCACCATGCACCCAAAAGGTGTAGTCGAGGGGGTTGACATCAAGGCTCTAAGGGGCCAAAACTGTCAAAAAAGATTATAAATGAACTCAAATGACTCAATCAAATGGCTTTCTTGCATTGCTGGTGTCAAAAGTGGCCTCTCCATTCTCACAAGGCTTTGTTCACCCACTTTTGATAGCTTACGGGACTGTCAAGTGTGAAACCCTGAGATCTATTTGCACAAGCCTTCATGGACTTGAGGGGATTGGTGTGTGCTTTTTTTTTAACTCATCCGAGTCTACTTTAACCTTTTTTCTCTCCTACGTTTCAGACTTGTTGACAGCGTAGATGGTGGTCTTGGAGATGCCCAACTTCATGGAGTGCGGGAGTGGAAATTATTTTACCACGTTCAAGCGTCATTTTCTCAACTTGAACCTAAGCTAAAGAGCTTAGGTTTGTTTTATTTTGAAACTAATTGTCTATGCTTTAGATTATCGAAATATGGATTAATTTCAATCACTCAACCTTAATTAATTATTCAATTAACAAGCTTTCAGATTTCAATGCAAGACCCGGTATGTCCTCATTTACTTGTATTTACCCTCCCTACCTTTTGTGCAAACTCAAAGCTTATGGACGAAGGCTTGCACGAATTAAGCTGAAGCTTCATTCCATAGTCAATCCGTACAGTTCTTGTGACGTTTTTCATACAAGAAAACAATCCATGATGCTGTGGCTTCTTCCTTCTTCTTTGTGAAATCAAATGTATTTCCACGGTTAAATGATAAACCAATATGCTGCATACTGCAGTCGGAGTAAAACTGATGGGCGACTGATTTGTCACATTATTGATAATGGGTACTTGAGACAGATTTCTACTTTTGATTTTTCTAAAATCAATTCAAAATTTATTGTTTTACATTAGGGAAAAAGACTTTATTATACGAGGGTGGCTTGAAAACTTTCCGACCTAACAAGGATACAAGACATTTTTTTTTATCAGCAACGCCCCCTCGTAACTCTACAGACTTCTCCCAGCAAAGTTCCCATCTCTGTAACCAGTCCCAATAGAACTCTGTGTTTTTTTCTACAAAATAATTGTTCACTAGACACTTTTTATTTTTGGCTCAATTACTCAAAGTTGGATTGATGTATGGGTGTAAAATTTTAACAAAACATTCTTTTCTATGTCTACTATGTACTGTTTTAAAACTATTTGAGGTTACACTTTCAAAAACATTTATCTAGTGACAGCTACAGACTCGATTTTTTTAATTTTCACAAAAACACTTTACTCAACTCATTCAATCCACTGTTACAAAAATGTTGGAGCTTTGGTGAGTAACTGTATCTAGATGGATGTGACTAGCTCTTATTTACGATTGCTGCTGTCTTCACGTTGAGGGCAAAAACTTTTCAGACCACCCTCATTTGTATTCAGATATATTTCATGAAATATCAGATTTATTTATTCAAGGCCACTCAGACTGCCGCATACACACTTTGATAAACGCTGCGCTAGAGGAACATATGAGATTGGTGAGCATTTTATCTACAGATGAACAAACTTATCACCCAATAATTAGGCATATGAAAATTGTTGTATTTAATTATTATAAATCATCCTATATTTATATCAAAAAGAAAAGTATATCGTCGCAATTTTGATAGACAACATATTTGCTGACTGAGATCACTACAAAAAACATTGTTTCTCGGTACTTTTTGCCAGAAACTATTTTGCATCAGGACATATTGAATTAAAACAATTTTGACTTAAATTATTTTGTGTCTAGGAAATTTCTCCTTAATATATACTGGGCGGACCATTGAAATCTGAACATTTACTAATTCAATAATTATTTCAGGTTGAGAGTTTGAAATTAATTAATGTTTCGATTTATTAAAGCATAAACACATTTATTACAAAATAAAACATACTTGAACTCTCTAGCATACGTACAAGTCGAGAAAGTACAGAAAATGATACTTGAACGTGATCAAAGAATTTTCATTCGGGAACTACAAGAAGTTGGGCGTCTCCAGGAGGACTGTCTACGTCGTCAACAAGTCCTAACCGTTAGAGAGGAAGAAAAGATCTGTCGAAAAAAGCCAAGCCGGGCTCGGACGAGTTAAAGAAAATACGCAAGGCTAATCCCCTCAATGAGGGTCTGTGCAATAGATCTCAGGGTTTCACACTTGACTGTTCCGTAAGCTATCAAAAAAAGGGTGAAAGGAGCCTTTCGAGAATGGAGAGGCCACTCTTTTGACACCAGAAATGAAAGAAACCCATATCCTCAGTTCCAAGACTCTTTTGAATGTTTATTTTGATTGCTTTTGAATAGTTTTTTTACACATTAGGTCTACAGCCCTGATGATACTCTCTTGACTATAACTTTTGGGTACATGTCGAGGGGAAGATCTGCAGGATCTGTGATCCAAACACCAAGGCCCTCAATGCTACTGTCAGCCAGTTGCGGGATCCCATTTCAGAAGGCTACATCTGCAGCTAGTGCCAGGCATCTCGCCGTCGTCTGGAAGCCGTTATTGATGCAAGGGCGGATACCTAATGAATAAGAGAGCTCAGGCACACATCTATTTATAGCATTAACTTTATAGAAATTATATTGCTAATTAATAAATAATATCTTGTTGAAGTTTAGTTTAAAATTAAGAGTGTTCATATTTCAAAATGGAGCACTCGGTAAGGGTCAGTACAAGAGAAATTTTCCCTAAGAAAGAGATTTTATTCAATTTGGTATGTAGAAATTTTGACAGTAATTAGCTCAGAACTGAAATTTTGGATCTGAAACTCAATTCAATTCCAAGTTTTGATGCCTTCAAGATAATAAAAAAATTAGCATTTAGATGAATATTTTATTTGCAATATCAAGTAAACCAAAACAATGATGGGCAAGTATAATACATCATTAAAAAGTAAGCTCAACAATACTTATGTTATAA
Organism: Lepeophtheirus salmonis; assembly: GCF_016086655.4. Classification (NCBI taxonomy): domain Eukaryota; kingdom Metazoa; phylum Arthropoda; class Copepoda; order Siphonostomatoida; family Caligidae; genus Lepeophtheirus; species Lepeophtheirus salmonis. Next base: position 21,453,246 of record NC_052139.2, read on the forward strand.
ATTTTTGATTTTTCTTTATAAAAAAAAATTAACAATGACCCTAGTTTTTGCTGATAAATTTTTCAAGGAATGTGGTCTTTTATTTTTGTTAAATTTTAACGAAATAAAGGTAGAACCCAGATAATTAAAAAAAACTATAGTGTGGCAAATTCTTCCTTTTTATAACAAGATTTATGGACTATTTTTTATAGATTGAATATATTATATTTTCATATATAAGAATATGTTTGATAAACTCCTTTTGGTTTTTTGACTTTATAGTGTCGGTCTGGTAAATCCGGACAATCATAAACTACATCCTGAACAATAAGAAAACCATTTACTCTGTTATTTCAATTTTAAAGTGAGAGTTTGAGCCTTAGCTTTAAGTTAGTTGTGTAACTATTAATTCAAAACATATATTTGCGATGTAGGAGACACGGAGGAACAACATTATCAAATTTGCTTGTGCGGGACACAGCCAGGGTGCATCAAGAAGATGCTCAGATATCCAAAGAGTACAGTCTACTACGTCTACAACCACTCAAAAGAGGAGGGGGAATAGAAGAGAAAAGTCTACAAGTACTGGAGTGATAAATAACGCACTCACAAATTCCTCGTAGGCCTAAAACTATAATGAAGTCATCTCCTGGAACTCTGACTAATGCTCTTGCCAAAAAACGCCAAGTAAGCCGTGCAACAGTCTCCAGAGCGCCATAAACACTGACCTGAGGATGAAGTCACACTACTTCTACAAAAGACATATCTTTACAAAAAAAAATGAAGACCACTTGGGCCGCCCATGGAATGGAATTGCTGAACGATTTGAAGTCCCATGGTAACCGAAACATCTTTTATTCAGAGGAAACCAATGAACTGTGGACAGATCCAGCCACATCCAGAACAACAGATGGTTTGACACAGGGATAGCTAATCTACCCAATGTCTTTGAAACCAATTTCCTAGTCAGCGTCATGGCCCTTGAGGTCATAGGGAGTAACAGCATTGTCATGTCCCTTCTTCTTTGAGCCAAAGTCAAGGGTGGGTGCCGTCCGATACTGTCAACTACTGTCTGACCAAGTGATACCTATTTCAACAAGACTCGACCCCCTTTCATAAGGCCAATACTTCTTTAAAGAAGAAAAGGTGTCACTTTGACACCTCCACACCTGAACCTCTAAATCCCCCTATATTGATCGCATGGATTATTTCTTTCATGGGAAGTTGAAGAGGAAGGTTTGCCAATTCTCATAACAGCATCGACTCCTTGAAGGCCTCCCCTCTGGACGTGGGCAAGGCCTGAACAAATAAAAAAAATAAATTAAATTAATTATTTATGTTGGAAAATACTAATGAATTGAAGAACTATCCTCATAAAAGGCATCATGATATTTCAATCCGTATTCATAACAGGGAAAAAGCATGCAATGTTTTTATTCGTAATCAACTTTATATGTTTTGATTAACAAATTAAAAAGGAACATTAATTCCAATCAAAAATAGCCAAAAAAGATGTATAAACCTAGTTTATTTATTCATTAAGGCAAAATGGCTTAACCGCGAAAATATCTAACTAATAAGAACATTTATATCTTACAAATTATGAAAATATACTTTTTTTTAATTTACACTCAGGTGTATTTAGACATTTTTTGCATCCCCACTCATTATAGTATAAACTAAGAAAATTGCGTATATTTTATACGGATTATTACACAAATCAAGAGCGTTTCATATTCCAAATACCCCGTAAAACAGCGCTCTTTTGTAGTAAAACAAAAATGCAGACGCGCACTCCTTTTTCTCTTCAAAATCATTTTGTTTATGTTTAGTAGTAAGGCAATAGTCAAGCCGAATTGACTTGAAGGGAAAATAGTGCATATTCAAAACCCAAAGTGAATAATACAAAACGATTACTGCTACCCATTTGAGTATAAATATATCAAAAAAATGCGTGTCAAAATGAATGGGCAGTACTCCCAGTCCTGCTCAACCCTTCCACGTGCCAATGGAAAGCGAGGGGCTAAAAATGGAGGGCACAACAATAGTACTACTACTACTACTCCTCAAGGGGATTTGAAAAGAAACTCCATGGCTGGAGGAGCCTCCTATCATCGCCTTGAACGACATCCCTCACAAGCCAATATGTGGAGCACAACTGTTCCTCAATCTTTAGTAAATCAAAAATTAGGATCCCGACATGCACCTACCCGGAATTCCCTTCGACATTCGCGAATGTTAGTTCTTTCCAAATCTTCTGGAGGCGTGGGTAAGATTTGTGGTTTTTTTTAAACTTTATTGATTCTAGTTTATAGTTAGATTTTTGTTTCCAATAAAGTCTCTATGGAAATTAAGTTATCAGCATGAAAACAATTCTGACATTTGAGGTATATATATAATGATTAATAAAATTACTTGACTAAAAGATATATATACTTTTTTGAAATCATTCAAAAAGATGACATTAAATGTATGGCTTTTAAATTAAATCGTAATTTAGATGTGAAATTAATTAAGCATCTAAAAGCTAATGGAAAAATCTAAATTGATTCATTTTGAAACTTTCTAAAATTTCAAACCAATTGACGCAGAAACGACTTTAAACTTTTATATGAACAAGACGGATAATTTCTTTTTAGATCTCCAGCATAGTTCTATGAAGTTAAACCGATATTAGGAATCTTGATCCAAATAACAATAGATGGATAATTATTTTTTCCATAATCTTTTGAACATTCACTTGTAGTAAACTGTCATATGATTTTGAAAGCCGGCCAACAGGCAAAAGCTTTCATTGTCGAATTAAACATTTTACATACAATTTTGAGAGCCGGGCAACTGGCAAAAGTGCTCATTGTCTAATTAAACATTTTATAATAATCCTTGCAGGGAGTGTTAAAATAAATGTAGCCTGATGAAATTTGAAATTGCCCGGTAAATTAAAAAAAACAAGCAAATCTTTATTTGCTAGTTTGAGGGTATAATTTGGTTTATCGTTTCACAAGATAAATATAGTAACTCCAGAAAATAATCACATCGTCTGCTTCTATTTGATACGAATAATTCATTACCAAACACTACAGGTCGCAAATGATTTAATGCTGCTCTTTTAATTGGGAAGATAAATTGTCCGTAACTAAACACTAAACTATCGCCATATCGTGAATTTTAATAACCTTTCTCGATAAAGTCTCAAATTTTAGCCTTTGTATCTTAATGTTTCTTTGCAATTTTTCCTTCTTTGTATGCATCTTGTGGATGGGAAAAATCCTGTTTTTTTAAGTCAATGTGTCATCATTTTAAAATTCATTCTACCTGGGTCCTCCCCCCCTCCTTATCTTCGTCTACGAATGGCATTTATAAGAGAAAAGAGCTCAGAGAGAGAGTGAGTTCTACTAAAAATAGAACCATGACTTCATTTAATTAATCAAATATATATTTTGCAAAAGTAGTTTTGTTTAGAAAAAAGCAAAATATATTAATGTTTATTTTGAAGCCAACTGACCTTTTAAATAAAGAATGGATAACGAAAGTTTATTTATTATATTAAATATCCCGATTTTTAAAATAAACACTTGTGCCTCAAAATACGTATTTGGACTAGACCTTTTCAAAATGTACATTTTTTATATAAAATGTTTCATAACCTTATAACGGATATTACACGATACGCCTTGTTTTCAACTTTTACCTTGTGCTGTTGACGAGATATTTCGTCTTAGAAGAGGACTTGGCAAACCTTTTAGCTCGAGGACCGCATTCAAAAGTAGGCTTTATCATAAACATAATTATATTTTTCAAGATCATTTCCTTTCGCTACTACGATAATCTCCAACCTCGACCTAAAGACGCCAAACCATTTCTTGATGAAGGCCTACGACGTGGCTACACACTGCTACTCCACACCGGCCTCGAGGTTATCCAAATTTCGGTGAGGGGAGCACAGGCTCTTTTTTCGACTATACCTTAAATGGTATAGTCGAAGGGGGAACAGTTTAGGGATGACATGCATTATGCTATGACTCAGTCAAAAAATCATGGCCTTTTTTTCGGGTTGACCATGGTTGCTGTTGAAAGCAGTTGCCGATGTCGTCGTACATAGAAAACTTCTGCAAATCCTCCATATACCTCTGCACAGTCGAATCACTGATATTAAGAGTCTTCACATACAGTTTCATCGACTTGGTCAGACTTCTGGTGATCGTGGTGGCCACGTCCTCCATGATCCCTTTTTTTTTGCATCTAACGCTGTCAAGGCACCTTTCAAGGATCTGGCCTCAAGTCACTATAGTTTTAATCTTCTAAAAAAGAGTCCGTGAGCACCCTATAACTTTCATGATATTCTCAACAATCAGTTGGGATGGAATCAAATCAGTCACCCTTTGCCTTTTTACTCCATGCAGACAACCGTTGATTGAGAAAGTTTTTTATTGGGTTTTTTTTTTGGTTTTTTTATAGAATAACCCTTACTTTTACTAATGCAACCCAGGGGCACCCTGGAGGGGGTGGGCTGGAAGGTATATACTCCCCCCCCCTAGCAAAAACATCCAAAAGTTTTACTTATTCAAAAAAATCTAATTTTTCGAAAAAAAAAAATTATTTTCTGTGAATATGTTTGGATTTTTGATTTTTTTTTATGAATGGCTGTAGATTTTACATTTCTTTTACATTTTAAAGTTAATTTATGAAATTTTTGACCAAAAATTCAATATTTGAAACTTAATTTTCAATTTTTCTTCAAGAAAATTTAAATTTTCCAATTTTTTTTCCAAAAAATTCCGAAAACCAAGCCCCCACCCCCTCCCCAAAAAAAAAAAAAAATAATAACAATAATATATATAATCACCTGGACGGCTATCGAACTTACGTAATGCAGTTTGTTTTAAAATCAAGTGTACGTTTTTACCTCGCACATTGTAGATTCGGTTGGAGGGCCACACTACGGAGATATCTTGTCAAATTTTTAACATCAAAGTGTTCAGATTTTAATAGACCCCTCAGTATTCCACCAGACTTTTGTACAAAATTATATTTATAACATATAATCTTGTGTTTATATACCTAATGGATATATTCTTGCATAAATAAATGTAAAAATGTGGAATCATTCCTATATCATGTAGAATAACGAGTGTTTATATTACTCGTAGACAAATAACATACTTAGATTAAGGATTTCAAATCTACTGAAATAATTTACAAATATTGTAGGCTACATTCACATAAAATATAAGAAAAGTGGGGCAAATCACTATACCCCGGTAAGTTAATACACCACTGAATAGAGAGTACTATAGAAAATTCGGAGTTGTTTATTTTTAACATATTAAAGGTCCACTATTTTAACTTCTCATTAAATTTTATAAGAAGATTAGGTAGAGTAAACAAGATTTTAGGATCAAAATTTATATATTTGTCAAATTTGCATATTTAATGTGACTAAAGTCTTTGGTTTATATCAATGTCTTATCTGGTGACCTTATTAATTTTCACCTGTTGGAATTGTTCATTAGACATTAGTGAATGACTTGAATAATTAATAGCAAATTTTTTTTTGGTTTACTTCTTGATGACTTTTGAACTGAATGGCATAGGGTTGGGGCAAGTTGATACATGTATCAACATTTAACCTCCTCTTCTGCATGCACGAACAGTAGGGGAAGGTGATGTAACATAACATTTGAATATATGTAAGTTGGTGGATGGGAAAAATTTGAAAAGCATTGATTCAGACTTTGGAAAAACACGGTTATATTCCCGTTAAACTATGATATTTTCCAAGAATCGGATTACGTAGCTTCTGAAATTACTGAATGTGAAATGCAAACAAAGGGTACAGCATCTTTGCCTTCCATCTCTTCAGAAAATTCTTGTAGTTCAATACAAAATGGTAAATCATCAGCAATAAGTGAAGTCTCTCCTAAAGTATTATGCCCACAACTTATAGCCCAACAAAGATCATCCAAAATTAGACGTCGCAAAGTATCATGTTCTATTTTTACAAGAACACCACTAAAATGTTAATAAAAAGGATTATTTATTATTTAAATTATAATTGTTATCTATGAGCTAAGTGAAATATTTGTGTATTTGGAAAGTAATATGAATAAAATGAGTATTGTCTTCATAAAACCATGACAGTGTGTTTATTGACCAGGGTGTGATGTATATCTAATTATGGAATAAATTTAGATAGATTTGATAATTTTCATATCATCAATATGTTGATTTTTCTTAATTGTTTCTTATCTTAATCAGTCATGCAAATACATGTATCACCTTACCCTACCCTGAGGTAAGTTGATACATTTGGCAATTTTTATATAGAAATAATATCATCTATATGCATACTTACATTTTTTTAGGTCCCCTTTTTGGCTACCTAGTTGCAAAATATTAGTCAAAATAGATGGTTCCGAACTTTTTGAGGACGTTAAAACAAAGCGAGTCTCAATTTACCTCACTTTCCCCTACACTGTATTTTTTTTTGTGAACTGTGCTGTGTTTTTATGCATCCGCACAATTATATATGCATATAGATTTTTTTTTTTTTTGGGGGGGCTTGCTTGTAAGATTTTTTTCGAGAAAAAAATCCAAAAATTTCAAAAGTCAATAGCTATTTTTAAATTATCCATTCCTCCACCAAACTATGGAATGATTATTTAATAATTTTTGGGAGTTGTTCTGAGTTTAAACAAGCTCATTATAACTCAACCAATCAGTGTTCAGAACATTTATTATGAGAAAAAATGGAGAATTATCCAAAACTGACAAAAAAATAAGCAGTAGGTTTTGAACAATTTCCAACGGTTCCAATAGTTTTATAAAATATAACTTGCTAGTATCTAAAAATATATGGTTGTTCCGAAATGATGGAGGCAGGTTCATTTGAAAAGAAAATAAAAGAGTTTGCCACAAAATTCCAACAGCACCAATTTTCTCAGGAATTTTATGGTGGAAAAAAATTCCATTGTTAATCAGAGACTAAATAGCTAATACCTACATACCACATTTGCGTATGTTTCTCCCTTCCTCACTGAAAATGGAGACTCTCAATTTCCGTGCGTACTTTAAAAACCCTGCAAAACATTACTTGAGGTCCATACTGTTTACGCTGATGGCTGCCATAGACGTGTAACCATCTTTTGGTTGGCTGTTGAGATCAAGGATGGCCCTTTTAAGCTCTACAAAGGTGTCTCATCAGGACATCACTGGGAGACAAGGACACCCAACAACAGCGCCCCAAGTGAAGGATCTGGTAAAGAAGAACCCCCAATTGAGCTTTTCAGAGGTCTCAGCGGAGCTTTCCCTACCAACCACAGGGGTTTTAATAATCCTGACAGATGATCTCTGTTTCAAAAACCTACTCAGCGTGTGGGTACCACAATCCTTCTCTAAGCCCCACATGGGTGTACATGTACATTGCTGGAGGGACCTGATTAAGTACCACGGGAAGCAATATTTGGAATCTTTGTGCCCACTCCAGCCCATTTGTCTTCCCTGAGCGGAGGCACCTACTCTGAGATTACAATTTTGACAGCCATGACGATCTCACAGGCGGTGTTCAGCGGTTGATGAAGTTAGTGAAGGAAGGGGAGCTCTCCAGGTAATTGTGGCCGTTGGAGAACCAATGCCACGATGGTATCTGAGCTGGAAGAGACTATCTGACATGATTAAGCTCATTTTTTAAAAGATATAAGCTTCAAAATAAAGGTCCATCATTTTACGCGATTTTTTTGGCTGTAGTATACATTTTTTATTAATTGTAATCAAATTTAAGTAATAAATAATTGTATTTTCCAAAACTATTGTGTTTGTATCATTTTAAATCTACTTTTTTTGTCCATCTATATAGTTCTTTCCATTCTAAATATGTCCCTGTATCGTAGTTATACCTTGATTTTTTTAAAGGATTTAAAGGCCTAACCGATATCTGTTGAACATTTTAATGGTCGTATTCGGCCCGTACGGCTTAGATAAAAGTAATAAATGTGGGTTTAAGCCAACAGGCGCTCCAAGACTTTCATTTTGTTGCAGCGTGTTATTAGAAATAATTTAAAAGTATAATTGTGTATATGTACATTACGTATAATACTTTAGATATTTTCGTCTTTAAAAAAATGCCTACTTTTGTTTTTAGGCTTAATTACGGTTTTATTTGGTAATATATACACCTATTTATATTTTTCATTTTAACTTTATGAGGATAATTATGTATATATGTAGGTATATACTAGAAACAAATATACTATTTTTGCACTCGACTTATATATTTCGGTTTTTTAAAGGCCGTTATTAAGCAGGTTTCTCATCGATGAGTCAAGAAAGTAGTTATGTTCACAAAACATCAAAAAATCATAATCGTGTATTTTTTATATAATAACTATTATGAAATTTTAGATGAAAAATACGATGGTGTCAAAATTACCTTACCTGGTTGGGTATAGACGGTGTAATTTCAATTTTTATTCGACATATTTGTTAGTACTAAATAATTTATCTTGCAGTTAACATTACAACTATTGCAATTCAGTATAGCATCATAAAATTTAGTCGCCTAACGGATAAAAAACTATAATTGCCCTGCAATATAATCACATATCCCTCAGATCAACCAGAGAGACTCGAAAGTAGAAAAATATCAGCAATGAGTTACTAAATAATAAAATATTCACATAATAACAAATTTGAAAGTGAAGCATATGCAATTGCTACTTAATCCGACTGTGAAATGTTTTCTACGATTTTAACATACCTAAAGAATGTATTTGAATTATTAGTAACATTCATTCTTACGAGTTTCTTTTCAGGGAGGTTAATTTCAGTGGTATTTTCATATACAGTGTGCGTCATTAAAAATGCATCATAGAGGGCAGCATTAACAAAATAATCAAGAGATCAACGTGATTATTGTTAGCACTTAGTTACTTATGAAGTTGTGAAAAAACACATCTTTGTTCCTTAAAAGTCTAAATTTCCACCTTAGCATCATTTACAGACTCTGCACGAGGTCGATGTCCTTAAATACAATGATTACATATCTCCCAGACTATGGCTATCCACTCCCGCTTAATGTTATGTCTATGGGGGACAGCATAGGCCTTGTCCTCAATTGTATTCCAAATCCCATCGTCAAGTGGGTTCACATCTGGTGAGGAAGGAGGCAACATTGTACAGGACCCTTCATCCAATTTAAGAGTTTTTTGGCTTTGGTCAATTTGGCGTATTTACCATTGCTCTTAAGAGCTATCCTTTTCAGAGGATATAACTCCATTGGCTCATGTCTTTCACGGCATTCCTGAAATTCTCTACATTAACGTTGTGCTTTTTTGTAAGCCTGCGCATTGAAGTTTGAGGGTTTGTCTCAATACTGTCTCCCGAGGCACACATGAACTCCTCCGATTGTTTTATGTTGTGGCCCTACCCTCAGGTTCCGTTTATAGTTGCCACCAGTCCCAAACTCCTTCCTCATCGTCAAAACATTAGACCTGTTCACTTCCACAATATTGACTACCTCACAAACAGGAACTTCCGCTTAGAGCAAATCAAGCACTCCACGTTTGATCGACTACATTACGAAATTGACTTTGTTTTTAAAAAAATTGTAAGGCCTAAGGAGGAAGATCTAACGACTGCTCTTTGAAAATAATGTATGTTTTATTGGCCTACATTGATTTGTTTAGAATTTATTTAAGCTTTAATGCATTATACAATTTTGCATAGGCACATTGTAATATACTTTACAATATAACCGACGTAATTAATAAATTATTAGACAAACAAAATGAAGAAAATGATCCATGAATCAAAGGTTTACGTTGGTAAAATTCACAACAAGAAGGACATGAGAATAGGCATCCTTTTTTCAAAATTCGGGGACCCATCGATCAAAGTGTTTGAATGCCATCACACTCAATGAGTTTTTTAAATATTTTCCTTCACATAAACAGATGCAGTTGATACAAAATCTTATAAAAGCATCAGTTGTTTCTGTTAGACTTTTTCCATTTTATTTGGAACCAAATCGGTTAAGTGCTGACGTCTAATAATAACGGCATTCATCATGTAAAGTTGATTTAACTAAAATGTCGCCAGTATACAACTAGCTTAAACGAATCTCGCCCAAATAAATCCTCACTCCAATGAGTGTCGGTAAAAAGTTTTTCGCTGAATTTAACATTGCTCAAATGAGCAAACACGGTTAAATACTTAAAAATAAGTATTTGTGTATGATCTTATCGACAAGGGATCATGCCTTGATTTAATTAGGAGCTCCTGATTTGCTATAAGGATTTAATAACTTGTTAATTAAATTATTCAACTCTATTAGTATTTGCAATAAGATTATATCAGTTACTTGGCATTCTTCTGTGGAATATATTATCTTGTATGTATAGTTGATAATATTGTAGAGAAAAACGCGTGCAAGGAGGAGGTGGGAAAAAAGACATATGGTGTCATTGTTTAAAATACTGATGTGATTATCATCAGCCTGCATTATTATGATTTTTGAGGGTATAACGAATGTATTTATTAGCAAAATGTTTAATGAAGATATACTAAGTATAATTGACTTACACGTTTTTTTTTTCGTTACAATAGATTCGAAAACGTCACACTCTATGAAATTGTAATTCATTATGAACCTTATTCTCAGAATAATAGCTAATGAAACGACAAAGTAGAGTATTTGAAATATATTTGAAGCTCAAAGTTTAAAAAAGAGAAGGTTTTAATTAAATATAATCTACATACTAAAAAATAAACCATTAAACATTTAAGTTAAATATACAAAATTAAACAATTAAAATCATACAACTATTAATAATAATAAACTATAAATACAGAATATTGAAATAATAGATTGATCCAGATAATTTTTTCTTGTTCTAACATCGGAATTCAGTTAAATATGTCATAACTTTAGGTTGCAATACACAAGGGAGACGTGGAGTTTAATCAAAAAGATAATCACCCCTCTTCTTCATATGGAAGTTGCTATATACAATTGTGCACAGAATAGATATATCTCTACCGATGAGATCTAACTAATTATTAATAATAAAGTAAATGTCAAAATCATAAAATTAGACAATAAGTATATTAATAAAAAATGTTAGAAATAAATTAATCGTAAAGATTTAGAGCAAAAGCTAATTATGTAGTAATGTCCGGCGATATTACTCCCTATTAAGAGCATCAAAAAATATTTCCCCCCGTTATTTAGGTATGCTTATATAACAACATACTATTATCATAAAGGATATACACAATTGTTAATTATAATGCAACACCCAATGTAACTACCCTCGTTGTTGTGACCATTTAAACAGTTGTTTTTGCTTTTTATGAGTTTTCTGAACACCATTTCTTGGAGCCCATCAACCATAGCTAAGCCTTAAGTGATAAAAAAGTAATATTTATTGACTATGTAATATTCGAAAACCTAATTATCATACCCAAGTCTTAAAGCGAAGTAAGTAGTCTCAGACAAACTAGTTGCAAACCATCTAAAGCTACTACCCCCGTTGTTGTGACCATTTAAGCAGTTGTTTTTGCCCTTTACTGAGTTATGTATCATAATTCTTGATATGTTTAGCTAAAATAGAATCATATTTTATGGTTAGATTTAAAAAAAATTGAATACTTACTGTTAGATAGTACAAAATTCAGAGTTTCATTTCGATATTCGTAAATACTTTTTACCGATAACTTGATCGTCATTTGGTGTGGATGACTCAAAACATTTTATATGTATTTCTATAAATGACATCAGTAACAACATCCTGCATTAATTTAATGATGGTTCCTCGGCAAGGGATATGTTTACCCTTGTATTTCTCCATAAATTTTTTGACCGTCGGATGATTAGCAATGGATAAGGTTATATTACATGCAATAAGCATCGTTGTGAGATCAGAGTTAAAGTATGACTTGATGTATTCATCGTCAAATTGATTTTATAGATGAATATCGATACTCTTATTATGAGATGAGGATAATGAGTGGCGTGTAATTCTAGACTAGATTCTCATCCGGTAAGTATTTTCCAAATTCCTAGGCCTCCATTTTCAGAAATCCAGACAGAAGGCGACGTTATTTTTTGCATTTTATTCAGTTCTCTATCGACTATCACCATCTAATATTATTATATTAATATTGAATAATAAAGGCGGGAATGATAACGTTCATGATTGATAGAAGAAGATGCATATTATTTAATCAATGATGCCATAAGTATTTCTTCTCTTCTGCTCGCACGCTTTTCTATTCTTACCAAAATTATCACCCTTACTTATATGTAATTCATATTGATTGTCACAATAAAAGATGCAAAAATTGACAAAAGATATTTAAAATGGGGCCATATTGGGTCTAACATAAGTCTGTTAAATCAAACAAAGGCTTTGAAATATATTTAAAATTATTGGGTATCTTAACCCAATACCAGTAATTTGAACAATAAGTCTATAATTGACTCAAATATGTCTCTTAATTAATGACTTGTACATATATTCACATATAAAAAATAAAAAAATATAAGCCTTTTCTCACTTTTTTCATTTTTGTCAAAGATCAAGGACGTCTGAAATATAATATATATATATATATATATTTTTTTTTTTTTTTTTTTTTTGGGGGGTTAATTTCAAAAATGAAATTACAAATATTAAATTTTTAGAGAATTGTTTCTAAAATCCATTTTCATTCCCAATAAAATAATTTTTTTTCAAAATAATTTAACAAATTAAATTTTTTGAAATACAAAATTAAAAAAACAATAGCTAATCCCAATTAATTCAATTTTTTAGAAAAATATTTAATCATCGGCAGATGTTCATAAAAAAATGTTCAAAAATTAAATTTTTGAACATTTTTTTCAAAAAACCACAACCATAAACAAAAATTTAAATCGTTGGAAGAGAACTTCAAAAATTCACAGCTGTTGAGAAAAAATTACATTTTTCTCCAATAAAATTTAAAAAACCATGTTTAATCAACAGATGTTCAGAAAAAAGTAAAATTTCTTTAAAAAATTTAACTTTTTTTTCCAATTTCAAATATTAAATTTTTGATTTTTTTTTTTCAAAAAGCCACACTTACACTTTTTAAAAAAAAAACTTGAAAGATCCCCTGGCCATTTAAATAAAAATTTTCGGCAAAAAAAATCAAAAATTATATTTAAAATATAAATTTTTTGAAAAAAAATTCAAAAATCCATAGCTTTTAACAGATAATTTAATTTTATGAAAAGAAATTTGAAAAATTTATTTAATAATTAAATTAAATTTCAAATATTAAATTTTCTAGTCAAAAGCAAACATTCTGTAATTTTTGGAGGAGAGGTTACAGCCCACTCTTGTGGACGCCCCACAAGACCATAAAACTTTTAGGTCGGGGTACAAATCTATATACATATTCCCAATATTATTCCCCTCTATAGTTGTCATAATTATATTGTACTTCAAATGTATTTTTTAAGTCATTAAGACAACGTTTTTTACTGGCATATCTATAGTAGACACTCTGTGACCTTGGAATCCTTAAAACAATGAGAACAACTCCAGTTGAATGTAAGGTCCATTGAAGATTCTCCTCCTCACCTACACGCAATATATGCAGTACATCGAATTTTCCTATTTTGTCAGCATTATTGATGTCTGCCATTTTGGAATGGCTAATCAACCAAGTTTCATCACTATAAAACACATTTCTTCTATTAATATTCAGGAAAGAAAGGAACTATAGGGGGATTTCAAAACGGTACCAGGAAATAAAAAGACTTCAACATTAATGTCTGTCCCACATTTATCCCTCTAAATCCTTGTTCTATCATATGTATATCAAAGACTAAAATGTATTACAAATGTTCTATCATATCCTCATACAATCTTATTTCCAGGTTGTAGATCAAAATTAACCATTACAATGGATAAAATCTGATATTTGTCTCATATTAAAACACTTGGGTTGAAAAATCCAAATTTTGGTTCAAAATGGGTTTTTCATTTATTTTATTGGAACAGATATATGTTTAGCTTGAAAGATGTTTTTTCCCATCAAGAAGTAGTGTAAAATTAAAACACAAAATAGTTTTTGATCATTTTTTTTCCGGCTAAAAAAAGCATAGTCACATTTAGCATAATAACTCACAAACTGAAAACAGAATATAGAATGATTAAGACTTATCTTATTCATAAAAGCCATTTGGTGAAGTATCGTCAATAAATTATTATGAAGCATATTTATTGATTAAATCAGTTTTAGCCATGATTTAGCTAAAGGGGTTTCCATTTGATATTCAAAGAAATTTTCTAACAAAAAATGACAAGGAATTAGGGGGGGGGGTACTAATTAAAAAAGTTTTTTTATTTCCTAAAAAATGAAATATTATTTCCAAAAAATTGTATTTTTCAAATTTCTTTCTCCAATAAATTTAATATCTTGATTTTTTTTTCTAGGAAATCTAATTTTAAATTTTGATTTCCAATGATATTCAATTTTTCAATTTTCAGACAATAAATATCGATTTTGGAAGAAATATTTTTTTGAAAAAATTTAATTATTGTTATTTTTTTTAACATTTAACTTTTTGCATACATGTCTGCGCGTCTAAAACTGAACACTCTAAAATTTTTTTAAATAGTTAAATAATTTTGTAATTTTGAAGTGGTCGACGAACTAATTTATTTAACATGAAAGATGAGAGTCTTAGACACATGTCTATTCAATATGGCAGTCCATGTTCTCCCCTACCAACTCTAGCCTAGACAGGAACTTGCTGCATGACATGGCGATGAAGCTCTGTACGAGGTTGACTCTGGCATTCTTGAGGCATACTTCAGATGGTCCTTGACTTGTATTGGACTCCCGACAGCATCCCCTTTAAACGCCCAAACACTGCCAAATCAAGCAGCGATCAATCAAGCGAGTGAGGCCCTTTTCTTAAGCTTGTTGAGAAGAATTTCCGACCTTGTTTCCTTGTCTACGGGCTTGAGGGGTAGACGAGGGGTTCGCTTGTAGACCTTAAGGCAAGATCTTTCTTAACTAGGGGTCCATGGTCCTTCTGCTGACGTTGAACTCCCTGGAGAGGCCGCTGACGGTGACCTTGCCGCTCTTGTCCTCGACAGACTTATTCACGGCAGCAACCATTTCATCCGACTTTTGAGGCCTTGACTTAGATCTTGTGGTCGCCTCAGGAGTCCCTTTGGCTACCACGCTGTAGACGGTGGTGCGGATATATTTCAGAACCTTAGCAATTTCAGGGGGAGTTTTTCCCCGCACGGATAGTTCTAAAATTGCGACTCGGCGTCTCTCCATATTATCTGCTGTTGTTTCACTGTTGCTATTTAGATTTTGCTGGAGTTTTGTTTATAAATAGTCAAGACCCTTGACTTGAAGTATAAACCGGTTTCAACTCAATAAAATCACAAATATGGGCATGGCGTAAAATTTTAAGGGAGTGTTCAGTTTTAGACGCGCACACAAGTGTAATTGTGGATTTTTGGATTTTTTTTTGTCTAAAAAATTGTATTTTTCAACTTTTTTTCCATAAAATTATACTTTTCAAGTTATTTTTTTCCAAAAATTTAATATTTGAATTTTTTTTTAGAAAATCTAATTTAAAATTTTTTTTTCCAATATATTTAATTTTTCAATTTTCTGACAATGAATATCGATTTTGGAAGAAATATTTTTTGAGAAAAATTGATTATTGTTATTTTTTTTAACATTGAACTTTCTGTATATAAATGTGGATTTTTGGATAATTGTATTTCTCAATTTTTTTTCCGAAACTTTTAATATTTGAATTTTTTTTCTAATAAATCTAATTTAAAATTTTTATTTCTAATATATTTAATTTTCTGACTATAAATAAAGATTTGAAAATGTTTTTTCTAACTTCTAATTTTTTGTACATAACTGTGGATATTTGATTTTTTTTCCAAAATACATTACTTTTCAAAAAAAAATTCTAAAATATGATAGATATGGAGTTTTTCCTTTTTCTTTTGTTAATATCCATGGCTTTTCAAATTTTTTTATGTAAAATTTTATGAGAAATTAGGGGTACAAAAAATATTCTTGGGATTTCTTGTCCAAAAAAAAACCCCTTTGTCCCAAAAAAATATTTCATCAAGCAGTGGAAGTTTGTTAACTGCGGCATTAGCAGTTAAAAAATTTACACTGATAGAATCCACAGATTGTTAAACGTAATATCAGTATGCAGATATTAATTCGAGGGAGTAACAATTTGCTTATTCACAAAAATAGAAAGTAACGTTTCATCTTAAGTTATTTTTAACCCACATAAAAAGGAATAATTATACTGAAACTAGAAATGAATTTAACTTTTGTTTACAATGCAGAAGAAACTTGATTATTTTAGTATGAAGCAAGTCAAACCTACGTACAATCACATGCATTTAATCAAAAGATCCTTAATTTCTCTCTTTTAAATTATATGTATGGTCCATAAACATAAAATAAATCTGGAATAATTTTTTCTCAAATTGAGTCTAAATTAAATTTAAGTTCTTCCACGAATTGTCGTCAGTTTTTTTCTATAAAAAAACATCAACTGCACATATTGTCCACAGTATCAGGAAACCCTTATAATATTCAAGAAAGTAATCAATAAGAATCGGAATCGCCAATAAAGTATTATTTTCGCCTTGTCAATTCCAGAAGAAAAAGAAAACCCACTGATTCTCCGATTCTGATTAATTGTCCCATCAATACCAAAAATATACACCGACCCTCAAGTTGTACAATTGAAAAGCTGGGACTCGACACAGTTAAAACATCACCATGGTTGATTTTTAAGCATTAATGAGCCCTCTTAATATGTTATAATACGTTCAAGTTGTGCAGGTGAACGACTGGGCTCCAAGTCTAGATCAAATTCTCTGCCACCGCCTCCCTGGCCATGAAGTAACAGGCGAAAGGGCATATTAATATATTTGAAGGGGCCCTTGATGCTCTTGGAAGCGGCTTCGATGGATTTTTTCTTTATCATTCAATAGTTTGATTGCCTAAATATAAAATAATAATCACCTAACGATTTCGTCCACAACCTTTTTACCACAATAATTTTATTGTGAACTGGCCAAATAGAAAAATAATAATTATATTTGTATCTTAGCAAAAATCTGCTCATATAGCTTACTAACTGCATTTGATAGGTCATTGGAGTAAAATACATGACTATTTTGTAAAAAGCTGGTAAATAAAGGGCTATAAGTTTAACATTTGCTCAATTATTACAATATCCTCATCACAAAAATTCTAAATTCTTATTTTCAAAGGATTCCTCTCATTTTTGTACAACAGAAGAAGAAAAGAGATAGAAACAAAGAGAGAGAAAAGAAAAAGGATTTGCTTGTAGTTATCCCTTAAATGTCTGGCTTTTTTTTGGAATCCCTCACTCACAACGGGTATGCTATGAGTCATTTTGTAATCATGAAGCTTGGAATGATTTATTCATACAGTTTGAGAAATGAGGCCTTATGTTATAACAAATTGTATAATATACATTTTCTTTTCTGCCTTTGTTTTTCTCATATTGTCGTGGCCTTATCTCAAATTGACAACGATATAGAGCGCCTTTCGAGTAGCTCTTTTTTTTTAAAATTAAAGTTCACACTTTCAGCTATCCAATGAGGTACTTTTAAACTTTTTGAATTAATTCGTCTTGAAGCTATGTGCATCTAAATAAAAACACCTATTTTCCACTTTGAACAAAGATGATTCGAGTTAAAAGCATGATGCAGACATTTTAAAAATGGTTTTATAATTTTTTAACATTTGGCTTTAAAGTATAAAATATAATTAATCCCTATCTTTAACACCAAGGGGTGAAAACAGCTTTGAACTTTAAAAATATCATCACTACTGAAGACTATAGAATTCATGAGAAATGTCTAATATGAGGTTGTAAAGAGTCAAAAAAATATGTAACTTCATTTTCAAGAAAAAACTAAATCAGATTACTTATTTGCATAACTGATCAAAAAACTTTTGGCTTCTGTTTTGGTCATACATATTATGTAGATATCTCATTAAGAGGCAGTAGAAATGAGTATTTTGAATAATAGTTATGTGTAATTAATTTATATTTGGTGTTTGTATACATGTTTTGTATTATAATATTAATCGTTCATCGATTTCTATGATAATTTTTTCGTATAATCCTTATCTCTTCTTGAAGGACGATGATAGTTGAATATTAGTGATGACTTTCAACTCGGTTGAGTAGCAAATATCTGTTTTGGTTCGATCTTAAGTCTTGTTTTTAGAAGTAATTATGGACCATGATCTCATATCTCAGATGTCCGCAGGAAAGTCTTAGAAAAAAGATCAGTTGGGTACATTATGAAGCAGAGCAAAAAAACTTATATTTGAAATGTAATTAATGAAATTTTTTGTGAATAGCTGTGTATTTTTGAATTTTATTGTGAATGGCTGTGTTTTTTTGAAATTTTTTTCCAAAAAATTTAATATTTGAAATTTAATGTTCGAAACCTTTGTGAACAGCTATATTTCTGAAAACTTTTTCAAAATTTTTCAAGCCCGTTTTTCAGTATCTTTTCTATAAAGTCGACAATAATTGAAGAAATATTATTATTGCAGTATATTTGAATGTTAATGGCGTTATTGTAGGTCGATACTTATAATTTTCAAACACGTACATACGAATTCAATTGTCTCCTGTCCCAAAGTTACTTCGCCAACACCAAGATATATTTTGCCTTTAGCTGTCGATGTTTCTCATTCTTTTTCTCCTCATCAATGTTTTGATCAATGTTGATTAGCTGAATTAGTTAATATGATGCGAAATATTCCTAAGAATAATAAAATAATAATTTGACATTTTTAATCATTCTACATTGAAATTTTGGACCTCTGTGAGGTGACCAAACTTATTTGATGGTACGGTGTTTCTCTTAAGTCATTTAACGATTTTTTTTTTTTTTTTTTTTTTTTTTTTTTGGAGTAATTGTTATTATGATGAACATTTTTGATTGGCTGAATTAAAATGAGTTCATTTTATGATGGAGTTATTTCAGGCATTTTTTCTGTTTCTTTTTGTTGGAAGGGTTGCATGATATAATACAGGATAGACACAATATTTTGGACACTTTTTTAAAAAATTTACAAAACAATGCTTAAAATCTTTAATAATGTATGAAATCAAAAACTATTTGGAAGTTGGGGCTTCTGGCTTCGAATTCTAATAAAAAAGTAGGAACTTTTAGTGGTGATGACAGCTTATTACAGCTGTGCTCAACCTGGCCCCTGTTGGCGTCCCTTTTAACTGCGTCCCACCCTTAGAAGTCAAAGGGTTGGGGCTGTTGGGAGGTATATTTTGGGGCTGGTGTAGCTCACTATGTTTTTGGACAGCCACATTTGAGACAAATGGCCCTTATAGTCTTGACTGTGTTCCTCACCATGCAGGCACCCATCATGATGTCACAGTCCTTAAAACCAGTGCGAATAATCATCATCCCAGTTATTCTTTTCCACTGGTTGGACGGATTGGATTCTACTGTTGTCTGCACCACGTGTTTTCAACTACTGACCCAATATTTTGGAAAAATACTACAGTAATTTACTGCTACCTAATGGTCATTATGTACAATAATATCAAATATCAAAAAAAAGGCTGAAAGAGAGAAGGGATTTGACATAGAAAGAGAGTTGATCGATGGTATTTATTGCGTGATTGGCTTTGAATTTGCTCATAATCGTGGCTCATTTCAAAGGTGAATTATCATTGGGTTAAGTCCACGAGTTGTTTTTCAATAATTCTCGCAGTTTTTGACGGATTTTCCAACAAAAAAACCTTAATACGGATAAATAGTACTTTTTATTGACCGTTTGACCTTTGGAACGAATTTATGATGCACCAAACCGCATATATCAAAGAAAGCAATGAACATCACCTTTCACGATCTCACAGGCCTCTTTGAACACCTTGTACCACTCAAATGCACGGGTTTTTGATTAAACTGGCATTTTCAACGCGTCAGTATATGAAATTTCGTTTTCAACACAAAATTAAAGCAAACTCTTTGATGAATAATTTTGCTCTTTGTAATAACCGTAGAGCAATAGTGAAGTAGACTAACTTATCCAGCTGTTGCAAGCAAACTGGTCTACATATCGACCTCAAACTTGGCAATGTAATGAAAAGCAGTGCAGACAGAAAAGTTTGGGAAAGTGCCCAACAAGTAAAAATGCCATCGGAGCAAAATTCAAGGTATAGGACATAAAATCTTTTTCGTGCGGATCACACTCCAACACAGGTGGCTAGGCTGTTGGAAATGGCTCGTAAGACCATCTTCAACGTTAATAAGAGGCTACATTACAACTAAACAATAGGGAAGAAGGAGTTTACACCACGAAAATTACTCAGAACTTTTTAGCTTTTTGAGACAAGACATTGTGGCTGGATGCTTATCGCCTCGACTTTTCTTTCTGGACGCACATCGAGGAGGACGTTCATTACCTGAACGTTGAAGCCACCTTGGCCTTCATTTGAAAACTTTTTTCAAGAAGATTGTGGTCATTGGAGAGGCCGAATTGAGTAAATGTATTTGACATTGGTTATGTATCGAAAAAAGATTAATAAAGAGTTTTGTTAAAGGCATAATTAAAGACAGGCTGGCTTTTTTCTATTTTCCTTCCAAGTGTGTACGTTTCAAGTTTCACTGTCGGTAAGTAATAAAATGTTTGGAATATTTGATGCGGCAAAATCACCAAGAGAGAAAATTACCAGAGCAAAAATATTTGCGGTAAAATTAACGGTCACAAGAATCAGTCTATGCCAAATACTTCTTTGAGTCTGATTCAGACTAAACTTCTTTAGGGGATCAAATATGTTCGCACCAGTAAAAATCATGTATGTCTCAGACCGGTCTGAAATTTACAATCCTAAATCCAACACTACAAGATAATTATCTATGATATGATGATACAAAACAAAACAAAAATGCTTCGTAGATAATTTAAATATAATGACACAATGTGTGTAAAGCAACTTTAATATGAAATTCCTGTATATTATGTATCGATACAAACTGTGATAAAGGTTAGTCTGTAAGCATATAAATATTATAAATAAAAGTCGATTTAGCAAATATAACTTACATATATGTATAAACAAATGGTGACTCATTCTTGAGTCATTAACACCTCAAGTACATTCAGGTATATTTAAATAATGTATATGTGTTTATTCAAAACAAAAAGTAAGCTAGTTTAGGGAGTTATCATGCTCAAGGAGGCCTGCATTCTTTTGGCTAGTTCCATATCTTTGATGATAATAACAAATGGTTTCATCGGTTTTAGTTTTAAGGCTTCGTATGTTGGAAGACAGTCGGTTCTTGTCTTTTCTACTGTTCATACAACGAAATAGCGACCTATACTAATTTATATGATGGATCTTCCGGCTCTAGTTGTAGTAAGATTAGAAAAGGCAGAGCTTTTCAAAAAAAAAAGCGCTGGCTAAAAAAAAAAATGTGCATCCATCCAGGATATTTATTATTTCGTCTAACCGTGCCATAATTCCCAATATTTAGAAAAAATCGAACTTCTCGCTACCTGAAGGCTTATATATGTAAAGAAGACGACTTTTAATGGTAAAATATGGGTTTTTGAAAGGATTTCCTATCACTAGAGAAACAGTAATATCATTTTGTATAACCTCACATAATTCCCAATATTTAGAAAAACTCGAACTTCTCGCTATCTGAAGGCTTATATATATAAAAAAGACGACTTTTAATGGTAAAATATGGGTTTTTGAGAGGATTTCCTATCACTAGAGAAACATTAATATCATTTTTTTTTTTTCAAAAATGAACTTTTTTGGAAAAACAATTCAAAAATCAACAGCCTCTTACAAAAAATATTAAATTTTAAAAATGAAAATTCGTATTTGTTCTATATCTTTTTTTGAAGTCTATGTATATATTTCCATTTTTAGGCTAAAAATGATGAAAAACGGCACTTTTCGTAATACTCTTAAAACTTATTAATAATATATAGTGAGGAAGAATATCATAGCTTATATTATTGAAAAATATTCAATGTATAATTTAAAGAAAGATGTATTTAAGAAATATGCATCTCCAAGGACTTGCTCCATTTTGTATTTTTTAAGTGATTTGGAAATAAGAATAAATTGGAAAATTTTATTTCAAAGGGTCACAAAATCAGATTAATAACAGTCTTTTTAATCAAATGTAGAATATAAACTAGACTTAAAACTATTGGGCATCTTAACCCATCCGACAGATTTTATAACAAAACCAAAGGTTTTTAGACAAATACATCTATGAAATATTGAGCTCTATTCAGTTAAAAAATATATAGGATTGTCTCCTTGTCGTCATTTTGCTTAAAACTATTTTTATGTCGACATTTATAGTTCATTTCTATCAACAAATTATAATTATTAACTCTTTGGGTGTGCTGCAAATTGCACTAGAAATTGACAAAATTGATTGTCACAATTTTTTTGGGAAAATGATATATTTCAGTTGACAGAGGACATGGCGTGGTCAATATATAAGTATAGGAAAATAAATGTGTTAAACTATAGCCAGAAATCTTTAGTATATTAAGTTGTATTTGACTCGAATATGTATTTGGAATATTGGGCTCTATGTTATACAAGGTTGGGGAATAAGTTATTTCGTCTTTCTGGACGTTTGATTTGACTAAATATACCTGGTGCATTATTGGTCGCATCGGATCATTTGAGAAAGTGTTATAAAGGTGTAAGTTTATGCTACAAACGTTTCTTGGACAGTCTTGCGCTTGAACAGTTCAGTCTTGAATTATCGTACGTCTAGTATGGAGGTCTTAAAGAAAGGAATTCGCCATAGTTTACATTTTTATTATTTCGCACCTGGGTAATGGAATAAGTTCTCTCATGCCAGTCCAACTCAATGATTTCCATTATTTTATCAAAATTTTCAACATCCATATTACTAGAACGGAATGGTTAGAATCACTTCCTTGCTGTTGCTATTTCATACCTTATTATGACCATAGACAGCACAATTATTTTTTGATCGTAGAGATACTTAAGATTGTACGTAATTTTCTCTTTACTTCAATTTTGTAACACACAACTGGCTTCAACAAACACAAAACTGTAAATGAACTTTTTTTTTTACTGTATGCTTAACTTATATGTATATTTTAAGATTTTTTTTTTTGATGCAATGTATTATTCGTGAGATATAGCCCACTTTAGACATCTAGCAAAAAACGCTCAGAACTTTTTACTCATCTAAAATAATTATAAGATAATCAAAAATTCAAACTGACAAAATCAATCAAAATCGAACTTTTTTTTGACATCAAATCTTTTAAAGTTGTAATATGTGGTTTATTCTGTAGTTTTAACTATAATATTAAACAATATTAGATTCCGTGTCTGATCCATGGCTAACTAAATTTTTGACACATTTGGAAAAAAACGGTATTCAAAATAACTTAACTTTTGTTATTACCAATAATTTTCATTTATATAGTGAGTCCTTGTCACAGCTGCTTGTAGCTTATCTAATGAAATGTCAAAACTGCTAAATCTGCTCTCATCCAAAACATTATTTAAATATCGTCAGGGTTATCATCTTGATCTTCGGTTTCTTTTTTAACATACCCAAAATATACTTGACAAATTGAACACAAACTAAACGTGAAAAAAAAATGTTCTATATGCATGCAGTTGGTGCAGATTTGGTTAGTTTTGGGGAATCAGTTTTTGACAAGGGATTGTTAAGATTTTTTGTAGACCGAACTAATTGGAATCTTAAAAGAAGTTCGGAAAAGAACGATCAAAATATTGTAATTTAAACATCAATTGGTTTCCCTTTTTTCATCGCTATTCTTAGTTTTTTCTTTACACGGATCCCTTCCTTAAATATAAATAAGTGTAAGTCCTTACTAGACTCCAAGTCTCTCTTATGTTTTTGCTAGATATTGTGTGTAATTTATATTCACTTCCTTTTCTACATGCTGCTAATGAAAAATAATGACAGCTAAGTTGATCTTCTCCTAAACATCTTATTTTTATATTATTTCCATTTCTGAATATCCTTGTGAATAAGAATAAGTCAATCCCTCTCTACGGTATTCGTTTATTATCGTTGTAATTAAATCTCGTTCTCTCATGATGTTATATTATTCTCTTTGTTTGGAGATCATGTTAGTCTCAAATATGTCTTCATTATTGCCCATATTACAGTGCTCATTTACATATTATGAAGATTTGTATCATGTGTGTTTGAGCCTCACATACGAAAACAAAAGAAAAAAAAAAAACCTCCCTTAATTTTCAAAGAATAATGATGATATAAAAACAGAAGAAGTAACCCCGTTTGCAATGGAGTTCTTCCCAATAATAATACATATTTGGGCAAAATATTTGTCCAGTTATCCTTGCCTGATTTTTTTATTTTTTTTGGTAAAAAACAATGTTATACGTCAGTGGGCATTTTGAGTTCTTTAGAAACTAGAATGAACATGGTGGATACGACCATATTTATACCTACTAGTACATTAGGGTGACTCTGATTGTTAAGTTGGGTCAGTGCCTATTTATTTGGTCCAGTGTAGCTTCTAAAATTCTGTTAATGTGCCATGTTTATTCCGCACATTTTTCGGGTGATACTATTTGAGTCTAGCCCTGTAGACTCAATGAAATTCAAAAACACGCCGAGGTCAATCTGTTTTGAGAAGATTCCTATTCAAATTTTTGGATCGAAAGTACACCCAATTTTTTGAGAGACTAGTAGTACGGTTTGCAACGATTGTGGATTACCAGTGAGCATACTAGGGCAATTTTATCACTATTGTATCAGTGAAGGTTCTACCATCATTATTTGATTTACCCGTTCCAAACACAAGTTTCCATTACAGGAAATACGAGGCCCAACTCGGTGTCGTTAGAAGGACAAAACACCAAAATATATTATTGATGCAGTTATCATCATGGGTTGAAATACCGGTACTAAATCTCTGAATTTGAAGACTCAATGGCCACTCAATAATAAGTCCAAAATTATATGAAACAACTTGTTTTGACAAGAAAAAAGATGCCCAATGGTATCAAAAGACAAAGCACTCCAATATATATTTACTTTAACCCCTTTTTATCATCATCAGTTCAAATGTCTTTTCTAAACACTTTTGACCACTTAATAATAAGTTGAAAAAATCTATATAAAATCACTTTATCTGGAAGAAAATATGAAGTTCAACTGAGATTAAAGAAAAAAAAGGTCAATCTTACTATTGAATCAGATCTTGTCGATGGAAGAACACCCTGCCAAAAGATATCAGATAATGTCCCATATATAATGACAACTACAGTTTCATTCATCAGGTTGATTACTCTCTCTATTACAGTCCTGTATAAAATTGGATTTTGGTCATTCCATCAGAACTTGTTGGTCGAGGAACAGGAAATATCTCTAGATGATGTGGAGACACGACCAGTATATGCCCTCATGCACAATTGGGCAAGTCCAATATTATGACCAGTTCTATCCATCCTAGAAACCGGTCAAATTGACTACAATTAAAGATGAATGGCTGGAATATCCTTTTAACCTTGTACTTTAAATTACATTATATGTGACATCCTAGCTATAAATTTGTATTTTGATTTTAGCCTAGCTAAAATAATTGAGACTCTTTGGGAACAAATAATGAAACACATATAATTTATTTTAAAGATATTCTTTCTGTATTCTATTCAACCAAAAGTGGCTCCATATTTTATTTTCTACATAATTATCGAATAGGGCCGCCATCAGCTTCCCATACGTCTTCCAGAAGGAAACAGAAGCCCTGGTATACACCTATGAAGTAGTCCCTAGACATTGTATAAGTTCTTAATATTTCTATGGATTTGGATTTTTGATAGGTCTGTCTCTCGATGTGTAACATAGATGTGATATAGAGTAATACAGACGATTGAGATTTAGACTCTGTGGTGCCCAGAATCTCTTGTCCCAGAATTGCATGTTGTTGGTGTCTTTTTTGTATTTTTTCAGGTGAGCCTCTGTGAGGAAAGGTCATTCATGAGCTGGAAGAGATATTTTACCCCCATTTATGGTGGCACTGGGCACTATAGAGTGGTTGTCAGCAGCCTTCTCCTTGGCAAATTCAGATGTGGGCATCTTGAGATGGGTTTGAAAATCATCCTTTACCTCATTTGAGTCCAAATTTTTTTTTTGTTGGGTTTTATGTTCATATCGTGGACTTCATGTAAGCGCTTCTGGACTCGAAAAACAGCAGCTCAGAATGCTCTAGTAACTTTGATGACATCAGTAAAGGGGAGACCAGTGTGTAGTAGCGAAGCTAGCTCAATTTTCGTCCGCTCATCAGCCATTGTGGATGACTGAATTAAAAAAAGTTTTTATTACAAATAAATGTTGACAGTGTATATTTAAATAGTACCTGTAACTATTGGATTTTTTTTTCCTGTAGAATTACTCAACTCAAAATTATAAGTAATTAAATTAGAGTCTCAACTCATATGCACGGATCAGTATTTTACAAACAGACACTAAACATGTATCATACATCGTCTTGTGATGGTCCTTATATAATCGGTCTAGTTTAAACAAGTCTTAAAACGGATTATATTGGTCTTTGGGATTGATTCTTATTTATTATCAACATTTTTTGGTTGTATTTCTTTAGAGAGTTTTTTTTAGTTTTTTATTTAAAACATTTGTAAAAAATAATTGTAAATATTATAAACTTTAGGGATCAAATCAGCACATGTGTACGCTGGCGATATTGTTCAGATGCAGCCGTCTTATGGCATATCTTATTTTGCCGGCAGAAACATTGTTGTCTCAAAAAACTTTTGTTAAGTGTTGGACTTCATCTTGTTCAACATTCATACATACAATTCCAGCTAATTGTCAAATAAATCCGCCAGTAAATATGACTTGAGTAACAATTAAACAAAATTAGATCATAACATATGTCTGTTCTTATTCTATGTTGAGATATTTTTGTGTATTATTAAAGAAAAAATGAGTCATTTGGGGAATGCAAAAAATCCGTCTTGTTATTTGGTATTTAGAGTTCCATGGTTGTAACAAGTAAAAATTCAACCTTGATGTTTTAGACCCACCCTATATTACATAAGTAAGGAGAAGGAAATTTAAGATTCACAAAATATAACTAATTAAGAGTATTTCCCCTCCCCCTAATATCTCCCACACAGATGCACAAACATTGAGGATAATGTCATTGCTGTTGTCCTTGATAATATTATAAGATAGTTACTGCATGATCAACAACTGCACTTACTTGTCGTATAGGCTCTCTGACTCTTTAAGGTCATTAATTCATCATCATCGTAGTCGCCATTTCTCATGCATAGACATAATGACATAATATAAAATCGTCAAAGTGTGCAGTGTGCCTGCAAATATGTTTTAAAAAATAATCAAGTTATTATTGTAAAATCGTTCCTACAACTTTTTTTTATGATTTCAAAAATAATTTATTTGAGATACTCCAGGTGAGTAGTTTGTAATGAAAATTAAAAAAAGAGCCGGAGGAGAAGGCGAGAGCTAGATATATGCAACAATGTCAATAAGGGGTGGGCTGGAGGAACTTTTTTGCTTTACTTTTACTATAAATTTTTTGAGATTGGATGAAAAATTTTACGAAAAAATAAGACTAAAATTTATTCTTTCAAAGATTTATTTTCTCGAAACCAAAAATTGTTCAATTTTCATATTTTGGGTGCTAATTTTTCAAAATTTCAGCTCACTTTTTTAGTTTATTTTGGTAGGAAAAATTAGTACAAAATGCTAAGTTTACTAATAATAAATCTAGAAGAGTTTACAAAGTATGTTAAAAAACCTTTACGACGAGAGATGATAATATATATTATATACATTTTTCAAGGTTTATGCTCTTTGATTTTTAGAAATCGGTACTATCTAAAGATAAAACACTTGTATATATTTTAATAAAGATGTGATATACAAAAACAATTATAATTTCCTTTATATCATAAAATAAATAAATAAACATCTAGAATAAGTTAAAATAAATTATATTATATTATACGAAAATTATTATTCTTTAAATCTCACCATTACTCTAAATGACATGCATTTTACACTCTACACTTTTTTTGTTAAAATATCCATTTGTTTTATTTTTAGATGTTTAAAAAATAAAATCAAATATAACATGGTTGATCTTATTTAGCGGTAAAAATTTCATTTTTTTTTTTTTTTCAACAGTAAAATATAAACGAGAGGTTTTTTTAGGAACTTTACTTTTAAAAAATCAACTGAAAATAGTGATTGGCACAACTTTTATTAATTACTTTATGAAAGTTTTACTATTTATTATTGCCCTTAGCTCTAATGATTTCCTCAATACGAAACCTAAATCCCTTGTAGGCATTGACTGTATAGTCAGGTCAAACATGAGCTTTGTCCACTCCTTTTTGATGGAAGTCTCTAGGAACTAAACACTTCTGTAACGAGTAGCACATATATTCTCCTCCATAAAAACTTGGATAAAGTAGACCAAGGGGTTCGCGTCTGGAAAGGAGCGTGGCCACATGTTGAGGTCCACCAAGTCTGGAAAGTTGTCTCACAGGAAGAGCTGCGATTCAGTGGCGTAATTACACGGAGCTTTTTTCTTGAGTGACAATAAATATGTCCCCAAACTGTTTTTTGCAAAAGATAACACTTTTTTTCCCAAAAATTTGATATTTTTCTGCTGTCGTTTTTACTTATTTCATAGTTATTTTGCCTTTGGTATTGTAGCCTTTAATAAAAATGTAGTATTGACAGCCTTGGCGCCATATACATAAGTATTTCAATTTACAAAGTCAATTTCTTTATGAGGTGTTAATGACAACTTCTTTCTTATTATAGAAATATAACTTTTATTTATCTCATCAACAACATTTGAGATGCAGAAGGGTGTTCCAAAAGAGACGATGCATATTTTAAACAATAGCCACAACCTTATTTTAACAGAATTTTTAATTACAAGGTTCGAACTGAGCTTAAACGTTAACTATCATTTGATTGAAGGGGGCTCAATGTGGCACGTCAACATCAAAGCAACCTTGAATGATTTTTTTTCATAACTGAGTGTGAATTACATTTGGAATTATCCTCAATTTTTATCAACAGATTATTCTTGTTATTCCAATTAAGGTATAATATATCCTTACAATGAAAGCATGAGAAAATTAGAAATTTTATTTGAAAAAAGTCATATGGGGTCCATATAAGCCTCTTAAATCAAATAAAGGTTCTAAGCTATAGTTCTAATTTATGTTTAAATAATTTATCTCACAAATCTGAATAATGAGATAATAATTGACTGCTAAATTATCTTGTGGTCCAAAGAAAATCTGAACTGAACTAAATCAATCATTAATGAAGGTTGAGTGATTGAAATTAATTCATATTTCAATATATTAAAGTATATTAAATCAGTAACAAAACAAAATAGACTTGAGCTCTCTCACGGAGTTACATCCTAAACACGAAAATGCCTATGTATTTTGTTGTCGATTGTCGTCGATTCCTTCTTCTTGTTTGATACGTCATGGATATTTCATAATGTATTCTTTTTGATAAATAAACCAAGATATAATTTATTCTATACATATATGCTCTGTTTCCAAAAGAAACGGAATACAATTTATTGTTGATCCCTCGTCGTTTATATATTCAATATTTTATTATGTATGTATATGATGAAATTTTGGTTATTATATAGAAATACAAATTTAGAGCAACACTTTTAATAGAATATTACAAAGCAATATTATAAGACAGTATTTACAATATACAATGTATATTTTAATATTACATATTTTTAAAATATAAGATTATATTTTAAAAATGTTGAAGAAGTAATATGACCGTGATATATAGCAGTTGGTATGATTGCCTTATTTGGCTAACTGCCATAAGATTTCGGGCCTTTTTCTGTTTCTTTTATGAAAAGAGGTTGTGTGATACAATAAAGGTTGATTTAGCTTACGTACAAGTTGAGAAAATGAAATTTGTGTGTGATTGACGAATTCTATTCGCTCAATTCAAGCAATGTGGCGTCTCCAGGACCACTGTCAGTAAGTCCAAAACGTGGGAGAGGATGAAAGGATCATTCATAAATTTCAAACTAGACTCAGAAGAGTTAAAGAATGCAGCCCATTATAATCCTCTCAATCCATTAGGGCCAATGCAAAGGATCATGGGGTTATTTACTCCAGACTTTCCAGAGAGCTGTAAAAGAAAAATGTAAAGATGCTTGTGACGGTGGATAGGCCACTTTTGACACTAGCAATGAAAAAAACCCTTCTCCTCTGCCACAACCCACTTTTGAATTAGTCTTTTGAACCCTTTTTTATAGCCCTAATGCCACCCCTTTGACTACATCTTTTGGGTGTATATCGAGAGGAAGACCAGCAACACCAAGGCCTTCAAAGTCACTGTCGGCCAGCACTGGGGTGCCATGACAGAGGGTGCTATGCCTTCTACCGCCAGAAGCCATCATTGTCACTAAGGGACCTACATTAATGACTAAGAAGAGCTCAGAAACACAGCTATATATAATTATATCTTATTGATGTTTAAAATTCAAATTGTTTAAGTTTTAATGGACCACTCGGCCTGTCTATTAAATGTTGAGCTGTGTGTATGTATGGAGTAAAAAGTATTAATTGGGATTGATTTTCTCATTTTTCCATCCTTTTACTGGAATGATTTTCTGTTGAAGAACCATATGTCTAATTTAAACAATCTCCGGGAAATTAAGCAAACCCTGCAGAGTTTTAACTGTGTCTGATCTCTCTTGTAATCGGTATGTTTACTAGTGGAGGCTGGGGTCTGTGCAAATGCTCTTGGCACTAGCTGGAAGTCTATGTTTGTGACTATATGACATTTGTGTGGTTAAGGTGGGATACAAGTCCCCTTATATAAAACTGGCAATCATTTATCAGCATAGAACAATAACAAATTTAGGATTACAAGTATATTTTTGGTTCGTGGTAGAATAAACGGTGTTTTTTTTTATTTCTTAACCTGTTATCCTGTGTACTCATAAATGACAAAGAGTAAGTCTGAGGATTTGTTGAACTATTATAAGTAGAGATGGAATATGCGTACGAGGAGGAGAAGGGGGAGTGAGACATATTTTAATACTAAATTCATACCCTTGTTAATATCAGCTGCCTGTGTTATCATTTTTTATAGGAAAAAATTAACTACTGCTATACATTTTAAAAAGCATTAATGCTTGGAAAACATCATTATTATATTCAAGTTCATATAATATATATTTTATTTTAAATCAATTTACACCAAAGATAGGTGAGAATTCTTCTTTTAGAGGGAGATGTTAGCACACACACAACTTATTAAAAAACAGATTAAAAGAGATGAAACAGCAAACGCCTAAACCGTTCTAAACGCTCCAAATAGTATTTTCTTTTTACGGATCCCTTCTTTTGTTATAAGTGAAGTTCCTGGTGTATTCAATGCAAAATGGAGGAACAAAAACTAAAAAGTAGAGATCCTTACTTGATACAGAATGTGACTATTGTTTATTACCTCTTTCAAAGCTAGTTGGAGCTAATTTCATAAAATTTTATGTAATCTAAGCTGCTCTGCTCTCAAATATTCTGTAAATTGCCCAGATTACCATGTTAACTTTCTGGGTTATGTTTTGTGTTTTTTCCATACCAAAAATGCTTACGATTTACGATCTTAGTTATAAGTGTAAGTCCTTGTTGGACAGAGAGTATAATTAGGGATCGTCTTTGGAGTAATTTCAGCTTATATCCTTTCTTGATACGGAGTAGCCTTTTGCTAAAAAAAATTCCTCTTGATGGCAGCTAATTTAATAAAATGTCATGACAGCTAAGCTACTCTCCTTTCAAATAGTGACATGGTTACCATATTATTATAAAAAAATGATTATGATTCACATCCCTAACTAAACCTGTACAAAGATTAATAATACACCTTTTAATGATTATCCTAATCGTGAAAGAAATATGTCGGGTAAATATTAATTTATTTCTTTTCCAAGTTCATTGTAGTAAATTCTTTATTAATAGGACAACTTACCCATACGAACATACCCAATTTTGACATATGTGTTAAAAAAACCATCATGTCTTTGCACAAAAATACTCATTCATATTTTAAAACGATGATACTCAATTTCAGAAGAAATAAACTGTCGTTAAATAATATTCATAGTTCCAAGAAAAGCTAAAGGTTTAATAAGGCTTTATGTGTATGTACTTGAAAATATATTTAGGTATATTTGCGAAGTACTTATATACCCTCTTCAATATATTTAAATTTATATGCTTATCCAAGACAGAAACATAATACTCTTCATAGCCTAGAGGTGGATTGACACGGAAACGAATCAATTAGTGTTAAGACTCCGTACAAGAGTGATATTTTGGGGATTCGGTCTAAAGGGATTTTTTCTAGGCCAATTTGGACTACTGAAGCATTTATCTATCGGCCGACCAGACTGCGATATCAGTCCAAAAATATTAATATAGTTGTCTTGAAATACTGAACAATGTTTTTTTTAGTCGCAATATATACGGAAAAAACATACGATAGCTTAACTAAATTATGATAAAGTGATTTTTATCGAATCCCGGAAAACCAATTTGTGATAAGTTTAAATGATATATTTAGCTATATTTTTTGTCCAATATGTCCTCCTTCACAACCAATAGCAGTCTTGACACGACGGTGAACAGAGACACAGCTCTGTCCAATGGTGCACCACACCGTCATGATGGGAGCTTGGAGCGAATCCATATTTGGACAAGAAGTAAGGTGGATATTCTTTTCAAATACAACTCAAATTTCAAAGTTTTGGGGATTTAGGTCAGGGATGAGCAAAGAAGATTCTAAATTTTTTCGAGGCCAACAAGAATTTGTGCAATGTTCTGTTCTTTTCTGATGAATGCCACTGTAAATAAGCAGAACAGCTGTTAATCCATAGCCAAAATCTAGACAACGTTTTAGCTTCAGAACAAAATATCAAGTGGCCATCTTAGGCAAAGTTTACCCTCCCATTTTTGTAAAGAGGAAAGAGTGGTTCCTTGTCTGCAGACGCGAACTCCATTGTTTACTCTATCTAGATGTGTCTGTGTACTACTCCTCACTAGAGTATCACGTCTCTAGAGATTCCAATCAGGAAGGAGTGGACCAAGACGAGTCTGACTACATAGTTAAGGCCTCGTATTGAGGCAATTATTAGAGCTGAGGGCTCAAATATTGAATGAAAGTTATGTCGAGCACTATTTCAGATAATCTTGTAATGGTGAATAATGGATTATTGTTTTTTAGGTTAAATCAACCACAAATAAATTCAATTTTGTATTGAGTAACTGACTCGTGAACCCATGGATTCCAATTCCAAAAAAATTTGGAAAATAAAAATATCAGAGCGAAGAGAATTTTGTATATTCCCATGATGATCATAATTTTACCATATCTAGGTATATCCATGAGAAGAGGTAGATCTCATTTTAAATATTATTTAACGTGAGAAATGCTTTAGTTTCCTCCTGGGGTTGAAGGATGTAAATATGATTCACTTCCGTCATATACTTAAATGTAATCTAGGTTATGTTTTTGCCAAATAATATATACCGAATATAATAATGAATTTATATTAAATTTGATTTGTCATTGAACTAATATATTTCCTTTCAAGTCACGTTTGACAAAGAAAAATATTATTATAGCTATATTTGTGTATTAAATACTCATTCAAATAGTTCAAATGAAGAATAATTATTAAGTTACTTATAGAGGGTTTTCATGTGTCAACAAACAGCTACTCAGATATGATCTTGATTGCCAATAGGGACAATGGTTTCTACAAAAAGGGATTTAAGAAGTTGAAATCTTGTTGGCAACAAGTTATCAAACAAAAACGAAGTATACTTGTCTTAAATTGAATGATTTAAATTGAAAACGTATAAACCATTGAAATAGGAAATTACTTTATTTTTGAGCTTATGATTTAAATTGACCTTCATAGGCCATGAAAGCAATAAAAATACCCCAAAATTAATTTACTTCAATGCCTATATATTCTTATTCATGAAGTACCTGCAATATTTAATACTTGAATAATGACGTTAAAACGATTCATACGTAACTTATATACAGCAAAATGTGTGAAAAGGCTACTTTGCCAAAAATAAAATGAATCCTTTCAGCAATTTGGGAGTTGATATGTTCAAGGTAGACAAACATAACTTTACTCAAAAACTGTACTTGTAAAAATCAAAATCCTTGATATGGCTTCCGAATACGAAGGCGGTGCCGCCAGTATTGTGTACCTCCATAGGGGAACACGGCCAATTGGTTACAATGTTTGCAAGGCTTTTATTGGAGTCTGATCGATACGTAAGTCTTTTAAGGAAGACTCCAGACTTCATTAATATTTTGGGCAAAATAAATATAGACTCCTAACTCTCGGGATCTGAACGGCTTTGACTACTATTTAGGGGGTATCTTGGAGAAAGAGAGTCCAATAAATATGCATATATCACTGTTAACTCCTTCTAAGCTTCAATTCACGAGGCATTGTCCAACATGGAGAAGGATTTCCTCACCAAGGCCTGTGCCTTGATCAAGACCAGGTTAGAGGCTGTGTTTGAAGTTGGAGGTGTTTGGTTTGAGTGATTAAATACAATATGAACCCCATCATGTAAAATTAAAAGACTTTTGAATTAATTATGGGAAATTAATTGTAATACACATTATCCTTAAATTGCCTGGATTTATAATCTCCAACCTGCTACTATATCTATTAATTGTGTAAAAACAAATCTTTAGAGATTCAATATACACTAGATATATTTATATCACTAATACTAATTTCATATAACCATATATGCAATATGGATCTCATCTTACAAAAGTAAGACCACAAAGAGAGTTTTGTTCTTTGTGCCAACTCAATCTAAGTGTACATATATATACTACATTCAGTCTACTTAGGTATGTGACCAATCTTTTTTGCACAAAGGCATGTCTTCAGAGATGAACATTGCAGCAATGTAAAAGGGAATGGTATGTAATGAGGCACTCACAAGAATGTATGATTACGTCAACTATTCTCAGGTTGTGTTTTTATTGTTATTCCTTATTAAACTCACCTTACAAATGGAGATAGATGAAGAGTTATAATCTATCCTCACGTATGATACATATATTTGTGAATAGTCTATTCTTTTTTAAAGTTCCATGCCTCCTACAAATTTGATAGGTAGATTAACTGTATATTTGTATAAAAGATGACCTCTTCCTATTTGAAAATAAAAGAAATCAAAAAGAACGTGATCACCATGGCAATTTGAGGAATGTTTGGAGGAGAGCAGGTTAGTTGTCATGACGTTTCAATAAGCTAGCTGCAAGCCGCTATGATAATTAGGAAATAAACACCAACCACAATCTGTAAATATCAAGGATATAGGCAGCCTCAATTATATTCTGAGTCTAACGACATACGTGAACTCCTGAACAAACCCCAATGTTACTCTCTGTCTTTCGTTAGCACATATACTCCTGATGCATTAAATGTGTCCAAACTATTTAACGAATCATGAAAATCCTGTGTAGAATAGGCCTATTAAGGAAAAAAACCAAAATCTACATGGTAACCCTGATAATGTGAAGAACATATTCAAGGAAAGAAGGATTAACGGTTATGACGGTTTAACAGAATGTACTCACTTTTGGAGCGAAGATTTTTGGATTGTAAACCGCCCAGACCTGAACCCATACAATTTATATCTCGGGGAAGGGTCTAACATGAGGCATGAGGCAAGTATCATGTGTCCGTTGAAGCCTTGAAGAAGTTCATTAACCGTATAATGGCAAAACTGGATCCGCACGAGGTCCAAAGGTTCTGCCACAGTGTGGGAGAGGTTATGAAGAAAGGTGGATTTCATTTTAAATAATTTAATTTCATTAAATTTAGCTTTCAAATAATAAAAAAATTATAGTTCTATCCTATGTATTTCATTTGTTATAAGTCTCCAAATATGTTCCAACTAATCTGGGTAACCCTGTATACATATATGAAGTAAAAAAAAAACATTGGGATTTTATCCTTTTCTTGATCTTTGTTCAAGATTGTTTTTATATTGACGCACCACAAATATGCTCCCTGTCTAATTCTAGTAATATTTACATCCATAATTATATAGATTAATTGAGACATTAGCTTAATGGGCGATGATTTTTTCATCAACCAACAAATATATTTCTACTGTTTTTTAGGATTCAATAATAACAAGTTAGTCATTTATATAAATTAAAAATGGATCCATTTATTCGAATTATCATACTTGATTTTTCATTGACAGATATTTTATTTTGATAAAAATATATTTTTTGAGGACTATTTATTTCAATTTAGGAATTTTAATCCATTAACTTACTACGTACTATTACGATAATACATAAAATGAAGAGACGAATCCCACATTTCTCTTTTCATACAAAATTGAGATGGTAAATAATCATTTAATACTTAGCAAAGCTATTTTGATGGGTCATTCCTCTCCTTTCAAATAGGTAGCGTCATGTTTTTATTCACTTATAAATGAAAAATCAACTGCATTGCAAAAAAAATAAAAAAACATTTAGCATTGGGTCTGCTTATTTTATTTAATAGAACTTTTTCATTGACGTGATAAATTGCATCATTATTGAATGAAACGTCATCTTTCGTGCTCAAAGTTAATTACTTTAATTGACTGTAACACTTTTTATAAAACATTTTAATAAAGTGGAAAATGCGAAAGTACATTTTCCCCAGCCTATTATATAATATTGCATCCTCGTAGTCAATGTCTAGTATGTTAATGTTTGAGTGCTTGTATTGCTTTTTTGCACAGTGCTATTTCATATTAGCACATTGATAGATTGATATCTTCTGCGAATTAAATTACATAATACTTAACTGATATAAGAAATATGACCGTTCATATATATAACACAGAGCTTCTTATAATATGTAGTTGGTAGTATTGATGCCTGATTCATGAATATTTAAGATCTAGAAGGTAGTAATGTTTAGTGTTAAAGCATTTCTTTTCTGCAATTCGGTCTTAGGTGATTTTTATCCATGGAATTGGTCCAATATTTTGTTCCAAACCGTGATACCAGACCGTCGATCGTAATTTAATCGTATTCAAATCGTGGACCAACTTTTTTAGACTCCATACATACGGGGTGAGGATTCAATAAATTGAATCACCTTCTAAACCGTCTATCTCAGTTTTTTTTGTCCGAGCAACAATCAAAACGGCAAAACGTGCATAAGTCGATCTCCGACAAGAATATGTTCACAGTGGAGGGTGCTCTGAACAGGAGAAATGATCAGTTCTTAGCTGAAACGAGAGGTCATGTCGAGGGTACCTTCAGGACCAAACATCCAGGTCAAGTCATGGTCTTCGGTGTTTTGGTGTCCAACGGCAGCAAGATGCCTCCTTTCTTTGCCAAGGCCAACGAGAAAGTCAACGCGGACATCTAATACAAGGTGATCAGTTACCTTGTATTGCCATTATTGAAGAGTACGTTTCCCTTGGACAACTATATGTTTACTCAAGTTGGACCCCCGGCACACTCGTCCAAGAAGATGGATCATTTCTGTAGGGAAAATGTAGCTGCTTAGTCTGAAGGGAGTGCTAGGTCGTCTGCCGCCGCCTTCAAGGGTGGCGTCATTAATGATTAAGAGAGTTCTTTATAGTACATATTAATTTTGTTGAAATTCTTTTGTTAATTAAAAATTATATCCTGTCGAAGTTTAAAAAAGTGATCAGATTTTCATTGATTTATTTAAATGGAGTCGTGTACAACCCGAATTCAAAAATTCAAGTCATATTTTATACAACTCTATACTGATAGTTGAGTATGATATAAGTTGTGGACTCATTTTTAACAACAAGAGAGTAGCTAAAGTGCATATTAAAAAAGAAAACAAATGGGAAATTTATTTATATTAATAAAAAAAAAGTATTTATGTATGAATGTCTTAATATATGAAAACGGGTCACCAGGTGCATTATATATGTACCATAAACATGTTTTGATCTAAGAAATATAAAAGTAGTCGTATTAATTAGATATGGCAAGTGTGTGCATATAGCATTGAACGTGTATACAGGGTGTACTATATATACAGGGTGCGGGGATCAAATTGTCGCCTACTTTAAACCTTAATAACTTGAAGACGAAATCATCAAATAAAAGACCGGTTACTAAATAGGAAAGCTATTCTTGTCAGCTGACGATACGGGGTTCAGTTAGCATCATGCCGTCATTATATGAGGAGATAAATAGCTATAAGTGGAACGAGGAGCTTTCGAGGTCCGCCGTAGTCATGGCATTGGTTAATAATGGAGGTGAAATCTCCAATTCAACTATTGCTTCAACCTTAGGAGTGAATTTGCAGACTGTTGAGCGTATCTGTAGGAAGCTAGAGGATACCTGGGATGTTGATGCCGCCATAAAGAGGGCACCCAAGGAGGAGGGTGCCGACAGGAAGGGCAGGGACACCGAATTTGTCGACAAGGTGAAGAAGATGGTTGAGGATGACTCTACCAGGTCCATGAAGGCCGGAGACAGGCTCTGGGTGTGGCAACAGGACTCAGCACCCTGCCATGTGTCCAAAATCTCCATGGAGTGGTTAACCGAGAACTGTTATGACATCGTAACCAAGGATTTGTGGCCTCTTAACTCTCCCGACCTTAATCCTTTGGACTATTTTGTCTGGGGCTATGTCGAGAGACATACCAACAGACATCCCCATAGCACCAAGACCAGCCTGATGGACTCCATCAAGGAGGTATTCGGCAACATTGAAAATGAGATGGCCAGAAGAGCCTGTGGCCGGTTCAGAGGCCGTATTGATGCCAACGGGGATTATATCGAATGAATGGCTACTCTATACCTATATGCTCGTCATAGTTTTGATTTTTAATAAAAAAGTTAAAAAATGTATATTTTGTGTTGTTTTTGTAGAAAAATATTTTGGCGACAATTTGATCCCCGCTTCCTTTAGTGCTCCCTGATCTATATAAAAACATATTTTTGATCTAATGTAGTAATATTAATGAAATATTGCAGGCTTGTGCAATGTGCATGCTTAAAAAGAGCATTACTTCTGTTCATTCTTTGTTTATCATACATATACATATATCATACATAATTCATGTGCATTTTGAGTATATGATAAGATTTGAAATAGCTTTCAATTTCAGATTGTTCCAACTCTACTGAACTTGACTGTTTTCCGACCACCCCTTGTCCAATATGAATAATCTATCGTGTCTAATGATATTATAATTGATAACGAATAATTAAGTGAGTAACACTTACAAAACTATATAATAGTCATTATATCAGTTTAAAGGAATCTTACTATTTTTTCCCCAAGTCACTTTTCTTTTTATTTCTCCCAAAAAGAAACAGAATAAAGGTACAAAATCATTTGGTAGTTCGCCAAATAAGTCAACCATGCCAACTGTTATTAAAGTACTCCAAGACTTTTCATTGTCATTCAAACATATCCACAATTAAAAAAAATGAATTACATGTGTTTAATTTCATAATATTAAAGTCCTACATAATATTTTATCGAAACTAAATGATAATATTATAAGCAAAGCGCATATATACATTGGTATATGATGGCCAACATTTTTTTATCTAAATAATATGATGGCCAATATATATATATGCATATTATGGTAGTTTCAATAAGAGCTCTTATTACCTTAGATTCATACAACTGACTAACTTTATTCTCGTAAAATCTGCAAATTTAATTATTTCACGCTAAAGTCTTTCAAGGGAGAACCGGTCATATTTACCATTGTAGCTAATCGCTACAGCTCTCCATCTATTGATGGATTACTTTTTCGGAATTCCACTCAATTTTAGAACGAAGTAGTCTAGGCTCTTTTCTTAACATTCGAATGGACCTTTATACAGAGTATCAAGCAGTTCCATAATAGGAGCACTCATGATGATGTCTGTAGTCACTTCATCATTACCTGAAATATGATGACTAAGCCTGGGATCACTACTTGTGTTCTTCTCACGTCCAAAAACATTTGTCCCATATGGACGTCGGGTTTCTTTTCCAAATACTTCTTGGACAGGAAAAACCCGGTATCACCTTTAAGAGTCGTTCTCAGATCGAATAACACTCTATGTAGTACATTTATCCAACCTTCCACCACACTTTTAATATATAAGTCTTTTTATATATGACTTATATAGATGAGTGATTGCGTGTTTTGTCAAAATCTGTTTTTCTTGCCAGCAGTTAGCACAATACATTAAATTGAAAGGTCTAGCCAATGTGACGTTATCGACTATGAGTGGTTGAGTGTTTTGTCAAAATCTCCCTGTCTTGCCCAACAGTCGGTACAATATATCAGATTTAAAGTTATAGCAAGCCCAATTACATGATGTATTCCTATTAACCTTGTGTTTATCTCAAGGACTTTAGGCCTGTGTAAGAGTATCACCCAAACGTCCACCTCATCGTGGAAGAGTTCAGGAACTTTTTCGTCTAGAGCCGACAACAAATGTTGATATTTTTTAGTGTCTTCTGTGATCTTACACAATACAAATTAATCCTCAACTCGACAAAACAAGGGCTTTGGTTTTTCTGGCAGAGATGTGATCATTTTAACTCGGCTGCCCGTTGAGGAACTTTTACAACTCACCTGCTTCTACCCATTACGTCGAAGTAACAAGTTTGGTAGTTTTGATGGGAACTCTTTCTAATTTAGATTCATAAATCTAACTAACTTAATTCTAGGAAAATGTGCAAATATCGTTAGTAAACGCTAAATTACATTAGTGGAGAAGCAGTTCTATTTACCGGTGTTGCAAATCGATGCATATATATACAACAAGAGCATTAATATAAAACAACTTATTATTTGGTTTATTTCTCAAAAAGAATAAATTATATATACCTATGACACATAAAGTGAGATGAGTGAATTTACAGCTGACAAAAAATACATAGAGTATTTTCATGTTAGTAAGGTTACACCATATCAGATTTCGATCCTTAATTCTACTCTGAGTCTAATAGGGATATACGATTATAACTCTACAAACAAATACTCCCAATTATTTTTCGTCTTTTATGAGTACGCACTACTGTTCAATCAGGTTTTGAATATAATTTAATCTAGAAGGAAAGGAAGTTCACTACTAAAAAATAATAATAACAATGACTGGAGGAAAGAAAATTCAGTCTTCAGATTACTAATTTTAAAATAAACCGGTCATCTAAAAAATAAACACTATTTACATCACTACTCATATATCTGGTCGTTACCTTTATTGTAACTCGTAACCTTTCCTCTGAGAGGTGGATGAAAAAATATAATTTTAAACAAATTTTAAACAATTGAACTGTTCATAATTAATAATTGTTAAAAATTGGTTCAGCAACAGTTTTTTGGAATTCAACGCAATCACTTTTATAACACAAATAAGTAAAAGAAAAGTAGAAAATTATATTTATATATAAGTGGGGTCACAGAAATATCAACTGATTATTTGACGCTCCAAACCTATGACTTATTAGAGTAGAATCATTTCATTTTTGTTTATCTGCTGTGTTTTGCCTCAATAGGTATAATTGAGTTTATTAAACAATGTATTCATTCCTTTTGTGTAGTTAATGGATATATTTTGACAGTTTTAATATTTTATTTTAAAACAATTACTTTAAATATCCTTGGGAAAAAACCTTATTTCACAGCAAATGATTTTAAAATAAGTATTTTGTAATGTTGAAACTCGGTACAAACCCGATTTTCTTATTAAGTTCGTTCTTTAGGAATTTTTTTAGTTACATCTTGGTCCAAATAGTAATCTCAAAATATAAATCGAAGTTTAATTGTTTAAAATTCGTGGATCAATTTTTCCGTCACAATAGATACACTGTTTTCGCTGATGTCATAAACTGCATTATAATCTTCATTTTGGGGTGTCAAAGTTAATATTTAACATCAGAAAAGGGATAAGTTTCCAATAAACCTTGATAAAAATCTCTCAAACAGCTCTAGAAATATAAAAGAATTAATACCTGGATTGATGCCTATAATAATCAGTGATATTAAAACATAATCAAGCCCATATGACCATAACATCCTATGAAAGGTATAAACTTTATAATAAGTTATTTTTTTATCGATTAGGGATAAAAAAGTAGGACATTTTGTTCCTTTAATTATAATTGTTAATTTTATCTATACTGTGGAAATAAAATTGTATAACGATGTACCAGGTGATCCATTGAAATCTGAACACTAACTAATTTAATAAACAATGAAGGTTGAGCGATTGAATTTAATTAATATTTCGGTATATAAAAGTAAAAACAATTAGTAAGAAAACAAAAAAAAATCTGAACTCTCTAGCTTAGATTCAAGTCGAGAAAATGACACTTGAACGTGATCGACAAATTTTCATTATCGCACTGGGCGTCTTCAGGACCACCTTCTACGCGGTCAGCAAGTCCAAAATGGTGGAAAAGAAGATATATTATCTCAAAAAGGCCAAATTAGACACGGAGGAGTTAAAGAAAACAGCTCAGGCCAATCCCCTCAAGTCCACGAGGGGCCATACAAGAGATATCTGGGTTTCACCTCAGACCATCCAGAGAGCTATCAAAAAAGTGGTTGGAAAGAGCCTTGTGAGGGTGGAGAGGACGATTTTGACCCCAACAATTAAAGACACCTATCTCTTCCGTTGTAAGACTCTTTTGAAAGAGTCTATTCCGTTCTATTGAACCTAAGCCATGATGCCAGTCCCCTTGACTACATCTTTTGGGGGCGTGTTGAAGGGAACTTGCAGTGTCTATCATCCAAACATCCAATATTTACTCATTCAATAATTAATGAAGGTTGTTGAATGAGTTAAACTAATTTATATTCCAATCTAATACAGCATAAGCAATTAATTACAAGAGAAAACAAACCTGAAATCATTAGCTTTCGTACAAGTTGAGAAAATGAAACTTGAACGTGATTGGCAATTATCCATTCCCGCACTCTCAGAAGTTCTCCAGGACCACTGTCAATATAAGCAAGTCTAAAACGTTGCAGAAGAAGAAGGGATCATCAAAGGGATGTCCAAGAGGCCCCATACAAGGGATCTCAGGGTTTCACACCAGACTGTCCAAAGACCTATCAAAAAAGAAGGTGAAATAGCTTTTGGAGAGGCCTCTTTTGAGACCACTAATGAAAGAAACCCATCTCCTCCGTTGCAAGACTCTTTTTTGGCTTCCCTACAGCCTTGATTCCAACCACCTCGACTACACATTTATGTCAAGGGAAAGTGTGCTGTAGTGTCCGTCATCCAAATTCTGAGGTTCTCAATGCCATAGTCAGCCAAGACTGGGACACCATGACAGAGGACTACATCCGTAACGGGT
The DNA here is from genome assembly GCF_016086655.4 of Lepeophtheirus salmonis. NCBI lineage: Eukaryota > Metazoa > Arthropoda > Copepoda > Siphonostomatoida > Caligidae > Lepeophtheirus > Lepeophtheirus salmonis. The sequence goes on from NC_052139.2 coordinate 21,496,785, forward strand.
GCTGGGTCTTCCACAACCGCCTGGAAGCCATCATTGCAGCTCAGGTCAGCTACATTAATGATTAAGTGAGCTCACACAGACATCAATTTATATTATTGGTTTTGTTGAAATTATATTGTTAACTAATAAATTATGTCCCGTTGAAGTTTAAAATTGAAATTGTTCAGATTTTAATATACCACTAGGTACAAAAAACGATTTTACAATATATACATACATATATGATGGACCAATAGGATACGAGAAAACTAACAAAGCATTCATATCCTGAAGATGGCGTAAGATTCTAAATTGAGTAAACAAACAACTAGATAAGTGATGCTTTACGTTATTAGCCATTTTGGGTGCATAAATAACCATGTTTATAGAAATAAAATAACTTTTCCATTAATATTAAAGGAAATAAGCTAAGTATTTGATGTCCAAATGGCAACAACAAAAAAAAAGGTCGTAAATATTACTGTCTATCCAAAATCTATACTTCCATTGCTTAGTTTTATTGTATACCTTACCTTAAAATGTTTTTTTTTTTTTTTTAGTATTACTTCGTTATACAATCCTGTTTCTATCTAAGAAATAAAAATTAACACATACAATTATATAATTATCATAATTTTCTCGTCCCTAATTGATAAAAAATAATAATAATTGAACAAGATGGTCCAGATAAATCTTTAAAGTCTTATAACAAACAAACCACAAAGAATAATATTAATATTTAAGAAGACAGTGCAAAAGTTCCAGAGGTCTTGGCCACAAAATATCCTCACTTTAGGAACACGCATTTTTGTCTTAAAAACAACTTGGACCCTAACCCACTTCCTTGTCCGGGCTGGCCAAGAACCGTGGAGTGAGCAAGCAGCTGGTATCCAAGGCTGTGAATGAGAACCTTGGGTACAGGTCATACCGAATGGCCAAACAACACATCCTCACGGCATCCATGAAGGCCACCAGGCTCACCAACGGTAAGCATCTCCTTAATGACCTGAAGAGCCATGGAGGAAGAATCACCTTCTTCTCCGACGAGAAGAACTGGACTGTCACAGAAGCTACAACGTCCAATGGTCAGGTGGCTTACCAAGCAAAGAGAAGAGGTCCCTACGGTCTTCACCACAAAGTTTCCGGGCTCCATTACGAGGGAGTGGAATACTGTCGATTCCGCGGAAATCATCAGGGCATGCAAATCCTTTAGGGGCAGGATGGAGAAGATGGTGGCTGCTGAGGGATGACATGTTGAATAAATTTATTGTTTAATATCATGTCTAACTTTTTTTATATTAACAAGTACACTCCAAATTTCATTTTTATGAAGCAGGTTGAATTTTAAGATAGTTCCAATTTATCGTGGACACCACCCTGTATGTTCATGGAATATGCAGAATGTGATAGTCGTTTATTTATCTGCTATAGCTCATAGCGGCTTTAAGCTAACCTAATAAGAAGTCATAACTACTAAGCTGCTTTACTCTCAAGCTGTTCTCATTATTATTGAGGAGAGAGCATATTATACGTATAAACTATAAAGTGTAACCACAACTCTGTTTAATATTGATTGAGCCAGTATAACACTCACGAATTATAAGTCCTTTTATACTCGGAGTAGAATTGAGGAACGACATCCGAGTAATTCCTGTTGATATATCTTTGGCATATACGGGATTTTCTTCCTCTCATAGCAGCTTGTAGCTAATTTCATGAAACGTCATGACAGCTAAACTGCTTTTCTTCGCAACATTAATCAAATTGTCGGGGTGAACAAATTACTTTTTGGTTCCTTTTTTAACAAACTGCTGAATGATATTATGTTTATGTATGACCATAATTGCTTTATTATATGGCAATATTCCCTCTTTAAAGAATATTAATAGCTCCTTCGAAAATGTAATCCTGCGGACACAGGACTGACACAAAACTATTAACAATACTTTTTTTATGAGTTACATATCTTTCGTTTATAAATACAAATTTTGCATAATTGAATTAGAAAACAGTTAATTATAAACATTAAAGTCACTTTCTTAAATGATTTATAGCCAGAGGCTATAATTTTTAATTGAATTCAAGCACACTTGTACATACTATACAATCTTTGTGATTTCTCTTTCCTGTATACGTCATTTAATAATAAGTATGAATGAAGGATCGAAACCTTTCCCTGTTGAAGTACAATTTATACCTATAATTAATATGTTAAAGTTGTTGTATATATGTACATTTACAGAAGTGCATTCGTGCGTAACTACTTAGTTTTTTGTACAACAGCTATCAAGGCGTTGACGAACTAAATGCCTCTTTCATTAGGGAAAAGCTATAATATTATTATATCAATTAATTATTATCAAAGTCGCAGATTTGCATTCATACATATTTCCTGGTTTTGGTATATGTGGCCCGTCAATGAAAAAGCAAGCCGTAATCTATTTTATCGAAATTGAGTTTGGATTTATGGTCAACCGTAGGGGATGGGGGTAGTGTTGTTTTCGTCTTTATTTAGGATCGTAGTGTAGTCCAGTCCCACTTGTTGGTCTTTAAAGAAGGTGAAATCGATCCCTCGGACGTTAATGAGGGTGTTTTAATTATTCCGATAAATAATTGAATAAATTATATAACAAAGTAAAAATATAACATTTTTTGCAAGATATGTACAATAATCTTAATACATATTTCTTAAATTATATCTTATTTGGCTTAATAAACCATCCATATTTCAAATTATCAAAAATTCTAAGCACCAACAGTTAAAAATGTGTCTCAATGATCGACAGTCCTAAGGTCCTATCGACTGGACTGGACCAAATAAGTAAGAATTTTTATGAAAAAACAGAATTGATTTTTTTTTTCGAAATTTCTTTTCTAAAAAAGAAGTAATTCAATTTTTTTTTACTAAATTGCTATAACCAATACCCTCCCCCACAATATATATATATATATATATCAAAGGTAATAAAAATACAAGGTTATGCCATAACGCATGTACGACTGTTGTTTGACATCCACCACGCTTTTAATATAGACGTCATAGTACATAGATGAGTGGTTGCATGTTTTGTCAAAAACTGTTTTTCTTGCCAACAGTCGCTACGATACATCAAATTGAAAATTCTAAGAATAGTGACGTAATAGACTATAAGTGGTTACGTGTTTGGTCAAAATAGACCTCTTTTGCTCAGTAGTCGGTACTGAAAAAGTCATATTCAAAAATTCTAGGAAGCCCGATAACATGATGGTCTAACCTTGTGTTTCTATTAACCTTGATATATATATATAAACCAGCAGACGAAGATTGGATTACATTTTGTATTCTTCGTCGAATTATCGACAACTCCTATTTTTTATTTTTTCGGGTATGCTGAAAATTGTTTTTTGAGAAGAAAAAATTGATAATAAACATTTAAGAATAAGAAATTGATAGATATTCAGATTAAAAAGTGCACATATACGGGTATATTTAATTCTCTTCAATCAAAATAAGTCTATGATTGAATTAAATATGTCAATGAAATATATAGCTCTTCAGTACAAATGAAAGTTAATATGATTCAAATACTTGTTATTAAGTATTGATAACACTTCTATTGTAACATATGGTGCCTTTTAACAAAAAAAAACCACGGTATAATAATTCCTATCAACATTGAGTGTGGATTATATTTATGTTCTTAGCCCTTCCTTACTGAAAGTGGATTTTCTACACCCCAAATTTGATATAACAGCTTATTTGTTTAAAATAGATTTTAATGCTGCATTTTTATTTTTTGTAAAAATGTATTTTCTGGGAACTATTTGCAATTTTTAATCAAGGTTTGGGGAATTAATTTGATTTTTTCACTTTTAAGTCGTTCTTTTACTTTGTATTTAAAAAAATGAAAGTATTCACGTTTCTACAAATGTAATATCAGCTGTTATTCCATACATCACACTCAATCTCATCAAAGCTATTGGGAACGTTTTTAGTTCCAAACGTTCCTTCAATGTTATGAATCTTTTATAAAAGTGTTTATCTATAATGAAATTATAATATTTGAACAATGATGTAATTAATCACTTACTATACTTTTTGATGCCCAAATCTAATTTTGTTATGATTAAGAGGCGCAATTTTGAGTCTATATTAACTGTGTATCAAGAAATAAAATTTGCTTAATATTTGGGTTAGCAGTTAACCCTCGTTCATTAACTAAGTCAAAAAAAGGATTTTTACTAACGGAGGGTTAAATGAATTATCGTTAGTTTCTATCTACAAATGCTTCTTGTAACCCCTTTGGATGTCTATAAATCTATAGTCTCTTAGATCAAATAAGGCTTCTAAACTATAGCTACAATTCTTGGGTATCTTAAATCATCCCGAAAATAGACTTAGACTTTTTTTATTAGGATACATGAGGATTTAGTAATGATTAGTGATGCTAATCATTATTATCGCCTAATTTGCTTCTTCTTTCTTTTTTTTTTTTTTTTGAGTTGTCATTCTTCACAATTAAAATTTTTCGAAATGAATTGATTTAAAAAAAAATTAGAAATATATTGTCAGTTAAAATTTGATACACATTACTATAACTTTTTTGATAATTTTGACATAGAAACATTTTTATAATAGGAAATTTGTCACTTCAAAATTGTCACAAGCTGCAAATAAATAATTGACAAAAAACTTTTTTCTTTTCGACAAAGTTGACAATAAGGTTTTAGTCAGAATCGGTTTTGATATATTATCATCTTAATCTGGTGTTGATGTGTAATTTTTATGAAATTATCGAGAGAATGAAAATACAAGGGAGGGGAACGGAGGGGCACACCCCCTTCTTCCTTCCTTAAATCCTTTGAATAATTAGTGTTCGACTAGATTTCTGAAATTAAACGCCCTAGTAACTATTTTATTACGTTGTGACTGACTTTCTATGTGTCTCACAGTGTCGTTGTGTGTTGAAAATAGCTATTGATATACACATATGTTGCGTTGACATAAATACATTAGTGCCCAAACATAGGAGGAAATCCCAATATATATATTTATACTTTATATATGTCCTTCATGCCGCTGTGAATATGCAGAGCAGCCGCTTTATCGCAGTGGCAAGTACAGCCGAAGTCTGCCCTCCCATTTTTGTGGGTGCTACCGAGGGACAGAGAAAATTTCGGCGACAACATTGTTTTCACTCAAAACGGAGCTCTGTGACATCGTACCACTAAGACATATGCCTTCTTAAGAGACTACTCTCTGTTGGAATTTTGGGACCTCAATATGTGACCTCCCTCTTCCTCCCAAGGCGAACCCCGTGGACGACTCTATCTAGGCACATCTGGAAGAGAGGGTCTGTTCAACTCCTCAGAGGAGTTGTAGTATTTGGAGGCTTACATCAAGAAGGAGTCGACCGGACTGGGGTCTAGCTACATAGTCAAGATCTGCAAGGAATTTAAACATCGTGTAGAGGCAATTTTTAGAACTGAGGGCTCACATAACGAATAAAAATTGTGCCGAGCAATATTTTCTGACGATTTTGTAAAATAAATGGTCCACACAAAACTCTAGTTTTAATTTTACTCTTGAAAATAATAAAAAGTGTACCACTATATAAGATGAACCCTGTATTTTGCAATTTGATCTCCATAAAGTTACGAAAAAAGGTCAAATTTTATTGTGAATCAGTTTAAATTAATTTTATCTAAATACTATAGTGAAATTCTATAATTCATTTCATTTCATTTGTAGTTCCTCGCAAATATCTACCACCTGTACTGGAGCAAATGGCCCTTGGGACCTCCCTTGTGGTCATTCAATTCTTGATCGGGCTCGTGTTGACGGGACTAGCAGGTTATATCCTTATTTGGTCGCCGACTCTTTTGATTCAGGACATTCCTCATTACTCTGGACTATCTGTAAGTTCATAATACGTGTATTTATCTTACTAAAACTAAAAGGGAGAAGGGGGTTGTTATAATTATAAGTAAATTTGGGGGTTCCAACCTACTCATTAGCAAAAAAAAAAAAAAAAGTAGTCTCATGTTTTGATATTTTCTTTGAGTCATTCTACTGTACCTCGATGGGCTATTATGTCTAGTGTTGTATAATTCAAGGTTCAATTGTATGCATGAATATGTACTACTAGGCTTATTTTTGCAAATTCATTTGCAAAAAATATGAATTGTTGTGTACAAAAATGATTAATGAAAAAATGCAATATAATACGTACTATGACACTTTGTCTCAGTTTTATAGGGTCACCCTGTGGGCGGTAGGCTTTAACTTGGTTCTGCCAACTTTAAGATTATTAAAAAATAAAAAAATATGGATTTTTACATAAAAGTTTTAAAGATACATTTTAAGACTAACTCGCTGATCTTTTATTTCCTTTTTTGAGTCATTGAATTAATTCCCTTTATTATTTAATATATATTTAGCCTTTAAAGTCTGTATCTGCCTTGGTCTTTGATTATAAGTTTAGTGAAAGAAATTTCATTAGAAATAGAAAAAGATATAGACTGTTCTAATAAGATCAATTCAAAAATGAGTTTTATCCTTGAAATATTGTCCTGGTCTAATCTCAAATTGGCAACAATATTTAGCGTTTTTGAGGAGACTCTTATTTTTATCAATTAAAGTTCGTACTTTCAGCTATCAAATGAAATACTTTTAAACTTATTAAAAATTTATTATCTTGAAGCTACGAGCACCTGAATAAAAATTACCTACTATCATCTTTAAATAAGGATAAATGAATATAGGAAAAAAGGACCTTTACTTCTTAATTCTAAATCTCTGCTACAATAATTAAGTTTTTTATGCCTTGCAAGGATTGTAGTAAACTTTTTAATAATATTCCACATGCCTTTATAGGTTCTCCCTCTGTGGGTATTTTAAAGTTCTTTAGTTAAACTAAGTAAAAAAGGATTTGAGCATGGTAATACATTTGTTTCAAAAAGTATGGTATCGTTCGGGATTTCCGAAATGAAAAGATGAGTCTCATCGGAAACCAAGGAGAAGAAGAAAGCTCCAGTTAAAAACTCAGAAATGTTGGCTCCAGTTTTTAAATAGATACATATACTCAGTGTTTGGATTAGAGGCACTGCAAGTCTTTCACCTTCGATAGCACTCAAAAGGGGGTTAAGAAAAAATGTTCAATAAACTCAAAAGAGTCTTGCAACAAAAGACATGAGTTTGTTTCTTTCCTGGTGTCAAAAGTGGCCTCTTTACTCTCACAAGGCTATTTCCAACCACTTTTTTTTATCTCTTCCATGTGCCCTCATGGACTTAAGGGGATTGACCTGTTCTATATCAATTTCAATTACTCAACTTTCATTAATTATGAAATTAGTAAGTGTTAAGAGTTCAATGGACCACCCACTATAGGCCAGATGTGGACAATATTAAATAAAGAAATTCCATCTCACATTATTTTATTGTCAATATCATTTTTGACTTCTTTAAGTGAAATTTTGGGCAGAACAGAAGAGTTAATAAGAATAATTTGTTGATGGTCATTGGCAATAATTCATCAAACAATACAAATATAATCAATACTCTATTTTGATAAAAATGAATTTAGTTTGTGTTCCTGCTGACAGGCCGCATATACATATATATTTGAGATATTTAAGCAAATTATAGGCTTTGTATACAAATACCTCCGAATAGCTTAAATATTGAATAATTTTAGCTATAATTTACAATCTTTATTTGATTTTAGAGACTTATATTGGCCTTGATATAGCCCTTTTCAAGTTAAATAAGTCAACTTTACCTTCTTTTATTGCGACTATATATTTTGGCCACTTTAAGTGCATATTGCGACACACCCAAAAGGTTGATATGAATAACGTGCTATTCTTATAAGAATGCAAATATAATCCACCCTTAATTTTGAGAAAAATCATTATATCTTGCTTTTGTGTTGACGGACTGCATATCTCCACTGCCCACCTATGCATTTTTGTATGACCCATAATCTCAAATGAATATCTGTCTCAAATAATGAGAGTTTCTTGTAACAAAAAAAAAAAATTGTTCATTTGAAGCATGAAATTGCGAATTTTTCTTCTTTAGTTATTGTTATTTTGAATGTTAGCCTTAATTGAATACTTCTAGTGGATTGGTAAAAATTTCTCTTCTTTTTTTTTGTTTTTTTAATAAAACTATATAATTGAACTCTATATGTAACATGTTAACATAAAAGCAGCCTGGAATAGTTTTCGTGAAGATCGATCAGTAGGATAAACTAGTATATTAAATGCCGTTCTTTGAATAATATAAACAATTTGTGATGTACCAGTTCTTAATTATTTGTGCACCCATAATGGACACATATACTTACAAATACAAACTCTGTTATAGACATTACATTCATAAATCGAGCTCATCGATGTTCATGAATAAAAATACCGAAAAAGACGGATTCGTACACTTTTACTCCCGTACAATGTATACGGAAAAATAATAAATCATGTTGGATACAAGAAAAAGTCGTAGTGCCTTACATAATGAAAGGGGATTTCCTCCATTCTCATCTCTCAGCCCACGGATCGACCTCAATCCCCCCCGTAATCCTTTATGAGAAAAAAAGCGCTACAACCTCCTTCACATAATGAGCCCTTCCATCTGTTTTTATCAAATTCTTCTCTTTTGCCATCCTGTTTTTATGTTGACACGGTTCATATGTTTATAATTTATATTTTTAAATTATATTCAAGTACATAATGTTTTTTTGTTTTTTTTGTAGCATGCATTTTTTAATTTTTACTCCTGTTCTTTGTAGTCAGTAATATATGTTCTTTTTCTATTCTTTTCAGTTTTTACTATCAGGATGGATTGGTATCATGCTTGTCATATGTTGTCGACATCATTATCCAGGAACACGTCATGTGGGCTGCGTTTTTCAAGTCAAATCTCATTATATAGTAAGTCAACAAACTCTAGTCTTGTGACTTCAGGTTGGTGTATGCGCATAGACCTACAAAAGGGACGTCAGGGACCTCAGCGGATTTTTTTAAATTTGAATAGTTACTCTCACACCGGGTGATTAAAACTTGTTTTTTGAATCACCCGGTGTATGCATTGTTGGGCTTAAAATAGGCTGTGATGTCCCTAATGTCAGAGCTCCTGTACGTTTATGTGTGTGGGGAGTGATGGAATAGAGCAGGGTTTCTAATCTTTTGCAACAGAATGCATGCCTGGTCCATTGTCATAAAAATTCCAAGGCACGCCTTCCCAAATAAATAACTACAAAACCTTAAGATGCTTACACAGCAAATAATAAACAGACTGTATATATGTTTTGCACCAGTGTCTGTTGTTATGATCCAAATACAATTGAGAAACTTGGAGTAAATAATGGATTTTGCAAATAATGAAATCAAGTTGTGGTGGGATGGGTGAAAGGCCGACACGCAGAGTAGAATTCAGTGTCATCCTTCCCTATAATTTTGTAACAGTCATAATTAGTGTTGTGTTGGTCCTTATTTAATTGGTCCAATCCAGTATTAAAACCGGTCCTTAGGACTATCAGTATTTAAGACTTTTGGTCCCTAGGAAAGTTAGTCCTTGGGACCTGTCCTTGGAACTGTCGTTACTTACGAATATTGCTCCTTCGGAAATTGAGTCTTTGGAACTGGTTTTCCTAACAACGTTGATGTTTATTTATCCGGATAAGATATGTTCTATATGTATTAAGAGCATTGCACATATTTTGCAAAAAAATATTAATTTTATGATTATAATACAGTATTATATAACGGAATCATTAAAAAAAAACAGTCAATGACGTCGAGAGGGATCGATTTTACCCTTTCTAAAGACGGACAAGCGAAACTGGACTGGATTGCAATATAAATTTGATTGCCCGTCTTGATAGAAAGGGATATTGACTGACGACTACTATCCAAAATGAAGTGTGAGCTGAAGCTTCAAGCTACTGTCTGGTGATAGTTCCATCTGTTCCTTTTTTAACAAACAATCAAGAGAGTTATGCCATCAAAAGCAGGATTCACAAAGAAATGCTCTCAGCCTCCTTCAATAGCCTTGGTTTTTCAGAGTTTGGTATTCATTTAGAAGGAGAACCAATTTTAACCAAAATAAATACTTCAGATACTCAAGTAATCAGAGCCTCTGTACTTTCCTCCGATTAGCAACATCCACAAATGTTTCATAGATAAAATTAGTACTTAAAAGGACAATTATTCTTCAGACCATTTCGTCACAAGGATATTTCCCCTGAATATATAAATAAATGAGGTTTATACGTACGGTTTTTTTTTTTTTTTTGGTTACATTGTTCCTTTGGATTTTTTTAATCAAAATAAGAAATGTGTATTACTTTAAAACGCAATAAATGATTGTTTTCTGGCGGAAAAAGCATGGAATCATGCCCCAAAATTTCAATGTGCACCATGAACATCTCACTAACTCAAGGATTAGAACCAGTCATAAAGAAGGTAATAAAATTAGAATAATTAGAAAAACAAAAATAAATAAAAACAGCTACGACTCGAATTACTGTTAGTAATTATTATGAGACATGAATGACTTTTAATAAAAACATTTAATGCATTTTATTGTTATTTTTAATATTTTACATGTTTTGATTTAGAAAAGTCAAAAGGAACATCAATTTTAACAAAAAAAAATATTTAATAACGACTTTTAAACTTTATTTATTTATATATAAAGGCAAAATTGTTTTCAGGCAAAATGTCCTAAGGCGAAATCGGTGTTAAGTCAAAATATCCTGAGGCAATATAGTTTAAGGTAAATTACCGGGCACCCTAATATATTGAAATTTCCAGTCAAACCCCCACATTAAACCCAAAGTCACAATCCTATTAAAACATATCATGCATTGATCCATTTTCTAACTTATTACTCTTCTTTTCCAGATCATCAACGTCATTATATCCGTACTCTCTATTTTATTTGGCTTTTTAGCCTTCATTTTTCATTTCCTTCACCTTTACTTCCTCCTTCGTCGACCCCCCCTGTACAGAATTTCCTCTTCCACTTGCAGCCCCAGAATGGTTAGATAAAGTCATTGACTTAGCTCAGGATCGCCGTCCCATGACCTGTCGCTGTAATGAAGCTTTTTTTGGATCCAAGCTTGAATACTCTGGACTTACATGTGAAGAAGTACATGCAATCCTTCCAAGTATACTTGGATGCTCCGGAATACTTAATTTGGGAGCTTGTTTGGCAGCTCTTTGGTTTGTAATACTACTTGTGCAGAGTAAAGGTAAGCCCCCATCGGCTCTCAGCTCCTCTTCCTCTAATAATTATGGGGGATCTAAGCGACGAAGAATTAGCAATATAGATGCCCGCAATTCTATAGCCATTGACCGGAGGCGTAGAAGCGTTGTATGAGGATGTACACATTCATGGAAGTGGGATTGAAAATTCGGATTCTTAGATGTTATTTGTATCATGGAGAGATTCTTATACAGGCCTATACTTAGCTCAAAATGCCTCTGGGACAACAATAACGGAGTCTACATAACAAAGATCGCTTCTTCACTAAAAAACAAATAAAAGAAAATCGTCATAAAAAAAAACTTAATGCTGTATGCGTGATTCCTTTTTAACACGTTTCAGAAAGGAAAAAAATATTCCAAATTTATGTGAAGAGTTGTTATTGCCGTTCTATAAAGTCTAAATTAACTCAATGGGGTCTGCAGCATTTTATACCTTTGGTGAAAAATGTATATTTTGAAGAGGTCTAATGAAACGCACAAGAACTGTCCGCAGAAGGTTGGTTGTAAGGGATGTAAACCCCCCCCCCTCCCCCACCATTAAGAACTTTTTTGATCTTTCTAGAAAATTTAATATTTGAAATTATTTTTTTTCAAGATTAAATTAATTTTTCAAATTTTTTCACAAAAAAATAAAAAATTTAATTTTCTGTCAATAGCTACGGATTTATAATTATTTTTCCAAAAAATTGAATATTTTAAAATAGAAAAAATAAAATGATTTTTGAATTTAATTTTCAAAAAAAAAATCCAACTATAATTTTTTAGAGTACCTATGGATTTTTGAAATTTTTTTTTTTTTCTAAAAAGTTAATTGTGTCTAAAGAAATGTAGATTTTTTGTATCTAAAAATTAAATTTAGTGTGATATCTGTGGGTTTTTTAATTTTTTTTCGAAAAAAATTAATTTTTTGTAAAATTGATTACCCAAACATTCAAAAACTAGGTCCCTCTTAAAAAAATATATCTATTTATATTTATCATTCTGCGGACACCTCAGTGAACAACACAATTTGTTATCTAATATTTATTAAATGAAAGAGGGAATTGAATAAAAACAAGCATGTAAAGAATTTAAAAAAAAATTATAAGTTATTCTTGTAGTAGAACTATTTATTTTATGTCCTCAGAATAAAACTAAATAAAAGAGTTATTTTAATTCCTTAGTACGATTTTTTTAATTCAAGTTCCTTTTTCATTTCATAACTAATAGTAATAATAGCCTCTATTTAGTAACAAAAAAAGAAGTTAAGACAATAAGAGTGTACGTTCCCTGTATAGAGTATTCCTTGGACTAGGGCTCTTTGTAATTAAAATAAAATTAATTGACTAGACAAAATTATATTGTGAAATAAATGAACTATTTAATATTCACTTACCAAAATAACTTCTTTGTTATTTCTTGAGTAGACTAATATGTATTTCCCACGGTTTTTGTACTTTGTGTAGATATTTAGTGGTATAAATTGGTTCTATGTAAATGTATTTTATTTTCATCACCTTTTGTTCTCTTTTCACTTAAACGTCTTCAAATCACGACAGGCAAACCGATAGAAAAAGGTAATTACTAGTGTAGGGTTGTGATTTAAAAATCAAGGACCTGCCTGGGAAAAGATGTTTTTTTATTTTAAATAAACAAAAATGCACTTGGGCTGAAAAGTCCCAGAATTTACACATAGATATTCATATTTTTAAAATATTTTTTTAATCACCTTATTTTCAGTTAGTACTAACTTTCAAAAGACAGTGTTTTTTCAAAAAAATGCCTTTTCTTATAATTTTGATAAAAAAAAACATTCTGCATTGATATAATACAATCCCTACATTTATTTGACAATGATAAAGGAAGAAAAAAGAAAAAAAATCGCAGCTGTTTTCATTTTTTAAAACATAAAAGTCCGAATTAGCAACCATTTTCGGAGAAATTTGCTAAATCGTCGAGTTCTTTCCTGATTAAACCTTCCAAATTTGTCGGAATGTATTTGTTGTTGCATCTACAAAACTAAATTATCTCCTGTAATTGACTGATGATGGCCTCCATCTTAAAAGCCATGGGGGAGATTAGAATCAATAGCCACTACTAACTAATCAGTTTCTGACATCGAGACTTTTAGATTTTCTTTTATTTATAGTTAACATATTCGTACTAAAGGACTTATCTTATCACACTCGTAGAGAATGTGTACTGACGTTTTTATTTTCTTGCTACATTAGTTGCAATTTATTCTGTCAGCCTCATTATTCGATTTATTCGTATAAATTGATGAGGTACCGATTCTGGAGCAGAGCCATTTTTGCTTAGATAAAGTTAAAGAGTTTTAAAACAGTGTTTTTGTATGGATTGTCAAACATACGGAGACCAAGTCTGTCCACCCCTTTGGTCACCAGTTTTTTCGCTGAGGTTCCCCCAATCAAGTAGTTCCGTTCTTACTTGTTTATTTTTTAGTGTCTTCAGAGCTACGAAAAAAGGAGTTGGTATGATGACAATCTATTTCTTAGTTTGTGACTTTTTGTGAGGACGCTACGGTTGTTATTTCCGAAACAATTGATCAAAAAAAAAATTCATATTGTAGTAATTGATACTGCTTCTTGATGGGAATAACACCATTCATGCTAAGCAATGGCTTGAAAAGTGTTGAAGGGGCTCCACTCCATATAGCGAATAATGATAATAGTATTTTTTTTTAAACCAATTTTCAAAGAATAAAAACTAGTTTTCTTTATTAAGCCCCGGACTTTTCAGCCCGTATATATTTTAGTTGGCAGCCCTTTTTCAGCTATTTTTATTAATTGAGTCAATTGTAGGATTTAAAGCAGATGTAGGTGCAACCGTGGTACAAACTCACTGCGTTATCAACAATTTAAAAAAAATTATCAGAAAATAGCAAAACTTTACACCAATTTTTGTGGACTTTGAGAAAATGTAGAATCTTCTTTGGTCTTTCTAATAGTCTCAGTCTACTCTGTTCAGAGATAAGATGTATGGTTGACCTCCTCCATGATGGTGCACCAATGTCATTTTGGATTGAAAATGATCAAAATGTATACCACTAGATAAGATCATCCACTTATAAAGAGTTTTGATATTCACCGAAAATCAATACTATAACCTTGACCATTTAAAGAATGCTTTTAGAAAAAAGAGGAGCTTAGCTGTGATGAAGTTCCATTAGACAATCTACAGGACGATGATACGAGGGATATAAAGGAATAAAAAAGGGCATAGGCAAGAATAAAATCGATGTCGATCATATCTTCTACTCAGAGTCTCACGAGGACTTAGAATTATAACTCTATAGTAAATACTATTGACAAGTGTTGCTAATTTGTAACAATTGGGCATGTTAAAAAAAAAAGAAACAGAAAATCAACGGGGTAATTCAGACAATTTCTATTAGCTCTCACACATATATGTTTTCTCTTTTCAAGCATCAGGGGCGTCAGTAAGGGATTGGCTGAAGGGGGTGTAGCCCTAATCCAAATTAAGGAATTTTTCATTTGTATTAGAAAATTAAATATTTGAATTTTATTTTCCAAAATTTTAATTTTTCAAAAAAGATAATTTTTTGGGAATAGCTGTGAATTTTTGAAAAAAAAAAATTGAAAAAAATTAATATTAAAAGGTTGATTTTTCCAATATTTTTATCCAAAAATGTAATATTTGAAATTTTATTGTTTCCAAAAATTTCGTTTTCAATTTTTTTTTTCCGAAAAAAAAAATCCAAAAATTTAACCCCCTACCCACTGCTCAAAAAAAAAAAAAAATATATATATACATTATCCTTCAAACGCCCCTGAAAATAATAAGAATATCTTTGAAAAACAAAAATAACCTTCTATTATGATATTTTTTCAACTACCTTTGATGATCAGTAATAACGAAAATTATTAGCATGCTAAAAAAAGAAAGAAAAAATCAACATGGCAACCCTGATAATTCAAAGAGTGTTTAAGAGGAGAACAGCTTGGCTGTCATGGTGTTACATTAGATCAGCTACAAGCAGCTGTAACAAGGGAAAATGAAATAAAGAAGGACTTCGGTAAGAATTGTTTATCTTTGATTCTACTTAGAGTCTAACAAGGAATTTCAATTATAACTCCCCAACAAATCCTCAAGGTTACTACTCTCTGTCTTTCATGAGCACACACCAACACACAAAAAAAGTGGCGAGGTACACAAGGATTGGCATTGTTGAAAATAATATAATTGCTTGTATCCTAAAAAAGAAACCGAAAAATAACGTGGTAACCATGACAATTTAATTAATGTTTTATAAGTGAGCATCTTAGTTGTCCTTACGTTTCCTTATATTAGCTGCGAGAAGCTATTAGTGAACACAAATTTAGCATAAATTCCACTTTGTATCTAACACTGATATACCAATGGGGATCCTCAATTCTACTCCAGGTTCATGAAGGATTTACACTTACGAAGGTCGTTTGAAAAGTACGTGCATAGTGTGAGAGATGGCACTACTGGTGCATATTGATATTTAGTTTAATTAGAAGCCTCTCGTGGAAGAACAAACGTCAACTTTCAGCCAGATCAGTCTATTTTTTTCTTTTTGGCATTCGTTTGAATCGAAGAATCGGCCAGAAAGATTAAGGGTAGTGTTTTTTGGATTTACAATCAATAATCCTCATTGACTATCTGGAAAAGAGTAAGAATATTACAGGTGCATATTATTCATCGTTAGTTGATCGTTTGAAAGGCGAGCTGAAAGAAAAATCCCCACGATTAGCACACAATCAGCAGTTGCAGTCGCAAAATTAATGTAAATAAGGTTCTAATTCGAGATGCCCACAGCACTAGAAATCTCCTTCACCTTCACACTTCTGTCATCCATCAGCATATCATGGATTTTATCAGTCATTTCTGAAGTACTTACCACAACAGTTTAGCGTCACTTGTGCCCTTATTGACACTCTAAAAAATTTGAAACCACTTTTAAACTGTTCTAATCAAATGTGCAGCGTCCCTATAATATTTATCAATCTTATTTTTAGTATTCTGGGGCGTTTTGTCTTTCATTTAAGCAATATTTAGTCAAAACACATCTGTCTATGTAGCTTGAAGTTCATTCCTCAGAGGTTAATTCCAATAAAAGCAGCTTAAGAAATGACAATTCACTCCTTAGGTGTCCAACTCCCAAAAAAGGGCGATCTAAAAATTGAAACAGATCAGTATATTTGACTATATATTGAAAAAAAACACCCCAAATGTATCCAAACTCATAGTAACCTCAAAATAAAATTGGATTTAATTATCAAGTAGGTGATTTTTTTTTTACAGGTATGAAATTGTGTTTTTATTTGTAGATCATATCCTGAGTTATTTCTCTCCCTGGAGATCTACTCCCTCAGTAGTTTAGAGTTTAACATGTGTTCCTTACATAATTTAAGATATAAAAATGTTTTATAAGTGTCTCAAGAGATATTATGCAGTTAATCTACTTTCATAATATGACTAATGTGTAGTTTAAAGGTAAAGAAATTGGCCGTGAACGAAACACAAGGTAGATGATTTAGTATTACATAGTAGTATACTCTCATGGGTAATAAAATCAAGTCATTTATTTTCCTGTTCTTATACAACTCTATACATATATGCTTCATTTTCTTTTGCTACATGCAAAACATACTGCGAGATTTCATTAATATGACGACATTGTTATTTCTTAGATCGATCAAAAATGACTGAGGGGTCAATATAAGTACCTTAACACTAGAACGACGAGGGTATCATTTTTGATACCCATTTGAGATTCAATGAAATATTGTGAGAAACTTTTTGATTGTATTTGTTTATTAGTTCATGAATTCTCCTAATTCATTTTGTTAATCACAAAAAACTAAATTATAAATTAAAAATTAGTATTCGTTTCGTTGGTACAGCGAACACTACCTAGACAGACGTGGGTAGTATATTTGATACCCAATCATTTCAAATAATATGTTTGTTCTACAATTGTGTTTGAACAGGCTGAAGCAAGTTCAAACATGAATCTACTTCTCTAGATAGGAATCGTGTAAATTTCTAATATAAATATAAACGTAGATTTTTCTGAATTATCCATTCTGCTTCCACCTTTTATTGTGCAAGGATGTCCAAGAAAAAATTATCCATTGAAGAAATAAGACATTATCTTGAGTGCACATCGTACTCCGATTCAGAAGGTGAGGATTTCCAGTTGGAAAAAGATGAAGAATATCTCCAACCACCTCAATCAAGTTCTTATGATTCTGATGACTATTCTGATGTTTTTGACAAGCCTGTTGGTATGTAATTTTCTTGAATACCATTATTAGTTTTGCTATATACTAGATGTATTTATTAACAACTAGTTGGTGTATTTAAGATTTCAAGAAATGCGAGGATGTAATCAAGTGACTCAATTCCCGTCTTCTAAGAAACATAAATCAACCGACTTATTAGAAAAGTCAATGTATGTTGGCAAGGATAACACTATCTGGAACAAACAAATAGGAAATGGAGAAATTTCACCCCGTTTTAACCAAGAAAACATTTTGAAGGAAGTCTCTGGTCAATCATCATTTGCAAAACGTAACATCATTACTGATAAAACATTACCAGCTTTTGAACTCTTGATCGATAATTATATTATTGGTCACATTGTAAAAAGGACAATAGTTGAGGCTCGTTCAAAAATTAAGAATGATGTATGCACAACCAGCAAACGAGAAATACTCCAACTGATACTGCAATACTGTATACGAGAGGAATCTTAGCCAAAGGGTAGCCGACAGAAGTCATTTGGTCAAGAAAATTGGGGATCAATCTCTTTAGGAATACTATCCCTTGAGACAGATATAAGGAATTATTGAGATATATCCGCTTTGATATTCGTTCCACAAGATCACAAAGACTTCAAAACGACAAGTTCGCCTTCAATGGCATGGGATTGATTTGTCGAAAATTGTAAGTCATCATAAAGGTCAGGTGAAAATATTACCATTGATGACCAACTATTCCCAACAAAAGCTAGATCTCCATTTACCCAATATATGGCTAAAAAGCCAGATAAATTTGGTATAAAATTTTGGTTAGCAGTTGATGCATCGTCCAAATACTTCGTAAATGGATTTCCATACTTGGGAAAAGATTCTCAAAGACCAGCAAATTTGTATATTTGTACTAAAAAAAACAGTTGTAACTTGTAAAAAAATGCTAATTTCTTTAAGTGTTATTATAAAAGTTATGTTTATTTTTTAAATTAATAATAAATCTTCGGAAAAATAAAAATTAACACATTACTTTTAATTTTATCAACCACTAACATTTACAAATATTAAAAAATAAATGGGTATCATTTTTGATATCTACCGTCGTTTAAGGGGGGTCGTCACTATCCGTCGTTCTAGTGTTAAAATCAAATAAAGGTCCCCAAATATAGCTATGATTCTTGAGTTTCTTATCACATCCCACAAATTTGAATAATTACCTTATAACTTACTCAATTATGCATTTGAATTATTGTATTTTATGTAAGTATATACAAAGTAAAAAAAATAATTAGGATTTTCTTCTATTCTTGAATTTGGTTCAAACAATGTTTTTATTATTGCTTTTTTAACTTTGCAAAGGAAATGTTACTTGGAAATTAGTTTATGTCTGCGTCTTCAAATAAAGCAATATTTGTTTTTATTATTCTCCTATGGTGGCCCGTATTGACATGTAGTTATCTCCTCCGTCATGTTTCATGATTTATTAATACAAGTTTGAAGTAGATCTTCGTAGGAATCCTTGCCAAAATTAACGCAAACTAAGGGTTGGATTATAGGCATATAGTTGAAAATATTTGATGCAAATAAAATCATCCGAGTTACCAATTTTATTTTTTTCTTGTTTTGTTCAAGTTGCCCGTTGACTCCATTGGATCTATCAAAGGAAATATGTATTTTTTTATGTTTAGTAAGTCAATCTGTCATGTGTGGGTTGTAGAGTTGTAAAAAAGGAAATATTTTTGGATTGCTGAGTGGTCCATTAAAATCTGAACACTTTGAATTTTAAACTTCAACAAGATATAATTGATTAATTAACAATAAATTTTTAACGAAATTAATATTATAAATGGATGTGTGTAATACAAGGTCTGGAACCCGCTGCAGATGTACGAGTTCAGCAAATACACAAAGATGCCCTGAATTGCTTTCTGGAAGTGCCTGCAGAAGATTGATTATAGAAAAAAGACTGACAGTCTCAAGGACCGACAGAAAAAAGAGACAAAGGGTGAAAAAAAAGAGGAGAAAGAGAGAGAGAAAAGAAAAAAGTTATTTTTTCTTTCATTTTCGATCAAAACCAGCCTCTTAATAACGTCAGAGGGCAAAAAAAAAAAAAAAAAAAAAATTACATGTTTATTTTATATTTACTAAAGTTCAGACTGACCTGTTGACTGTTTTGGGTTCCATGAGCTACAATAATATAAATATAGAAATATAAATATATACAGGCCCCTCTATTTAAAATGCAAACTTTTTTGAATGATGCAACTTTGTCCTATTTGTTATATTAGGATGTTTAAACCCTACTAACTTATTGTAAAAAATTATCTCAGGACACTGTAAACAAAAAATAACTCAAGTCAACCGAGAAATAGGGGAGTCAAAACCAAAAAAAATTGTGGAACGCGGAGACTTACTATTCTGGAGCTATCACCATCGGAGATCTCAAAAGTGCTGGTCCGTAACTGCTCTACTGTGTACCGGGTGACCGCTAGAGGCACACCAGAAACTGCTACAAAGTCCAAATCTAGGCCAAAAGTTCAATTTTAATTTTAAAAATAAAAGTGTTCAGATTTTTAATGAACCACTTGGTAAGTAAGATAACCCCGTGTTGTCAGCACCCAGTATAATAGGTTACATGATAGATTCTTTCCTAAAAAATGGTATGATTCATTGTTTGTTTTTTATACAAATATTGATAATTATGCAATCGACTAAATATAACAATAAATTATTGAATCAATATAGGGTAAAAATTCCTTAATTATATTCCCCTTAGATAAAATCTTTAAAAATATTTAATGACATGCATTTAGCCTACCCACACCTTCAAAAGATTGTAGCACGGGATCTATGACTCAGTTAGAGATAAAAATAAATCATTACTTAACAATGTTAAATTGTAAGCCATCTGTTTAACCTTAATACAAATGCTTTAACCCTCTACATACTTCATAAGCTAGAAATTCTGACAATTGTTAATTAAAGCACTTAATGCATAAGTGTGGCTCACTTCTCGTTCTCACTCAAAGTAGGATTTTTTATCAAAATTGTGACAATACCATCGAAATGCGTAGAACGTGCATAATACGTTCTAACATTCAAAAATATTTCCCAAATAAAGGAATTTGTGAAAAAATATCGCTCTGGGGGCTAAAAAAATTAAAAAGAAAACTGAGATTTTTTTTTTTTTTTTTTCGTTATTCGATCAAATTATACAGCGAAGAAAAAAACCAAGCCCCCCTCCCACCAGTTTGAGCTAGAAAAAAGGTTTGGCCTTTCTTTATATTATACCTTAATTTGATATATATATGGTGTTTTTATTTATAATACTTAATACTCTGTGCTGTTAAGAAGATTGGCATTTATGGTACAGGGACAGTAGCAAATAATATATTATCTGGTTATAGTTTGAAAATTGATGCTATACTATCAAAAAGATGGTAAAGGAAGCTGTAATATTGGAGCTGAGACAAAAAACAACATGCAACTGTACAGGTTTCATCTTGAGGTCTCTGCAATTCTGAAAGAATATAATACGAACATGGGTCGATTTTGACCTAATTGAAATGCTTGTGGGTGTGTACTGAACAAGAAGGATAGGTTAGAATTGATTATATCTCAAAATAATTTATAATTTTGTGGATGCATTTTGTGGATCACGTCTTGGCTACTAACCGTTTTTATTGTTATCAAAGAAACAAAAAAAAAATACAAAATGCACATTGACTTTTTGGTGCCGAGATTGGACAAGCCTTAACCTATGCCAGTAAAATTATACAAAGAAAAAGAGGCAAGCTAACCATCTGTACAAGATTGTGCAATTACGAAACTAGGCATATTTCTACAACCCATAAATATCAATCTTTATGATGGACTTCATCATTGACCAATGCTTTCTGACCCTAAACTAAGTTGTAAATGCTGGATTAAAGCCTATTCTTGCACAAAATTTAGCAAGTGTAATATCTTTCTATGCATGAATAAAGAAAACAATTGCTTCATGACATTCCACAATAAGTAACCATAAAATAACCTTTCCGTATTTATACGTTACATCAAATTTAACACTTTCTAGAAAAGGAATGAACCGTGTTACATTTGTGTTATTTGAATTATATTTTTGGAACTAAAAAAAAACATTGTTTTATTTTGATTTTCAATTATGCCATAACATTTCCCCAATGATGTCATATGAAATCATTACCATTTTCTTTGATATTTTCCTAATGATGGCATATGGAATCATTCGCGTTTTGTGCATTAAATTCAAAATTGAATCTTAAAATAGGCGTATATGTGTTATATTATGTCATTGTAATAAGATTTTGGTGTTAAATAATTTTTCTTACAAACAAATGAATTCGTAAAAGAAAGTGTTGAATTTTAGTGTGAGATTGTGGTTTGTACCAAAATATCGGTTCAAATTTTTCTAAAAAAATTTTTTCTGTAATTTATTGTAGATTGTAATTTACTTTTGTAACAACAGTAAATAAATAGAAATACTAAACATAATCTGTACGAAAATATAGGTATTGCAACATTGCCTATGTAGACCGATTATTTTCATTTTCTAATTATTTTAGTGTACAGATTCTGGCTTTTGCCTTTATTGGCTATCTTTTTATGAAGTAATGGTGTATACAAGTATACAGATATATCATATTATGGAGTGGTTTATATAAATAGTAACACACTGCATTCAAAACTTCAACAAGATATAATTTCAATAAATAGATATGCGTGTCTTGCTCTCTTCATCATTAATGTCCCGCTCTTAGCAGCAATGATGGTTTCTAGGAGCTGCAGACGTATTCCTCTGTAATGGCATCATGGTGATGGCTGACAGTGGCTTTCAGGGAATCGATGTATGGATGAAGGACACTGAAGGCCTTCCTCTTGACAAGCATCCAATGTGTGTAATGGAGAGGTTTAGCATCAGGGTTGTAGGAGGGGGGGGGGGGCAAAAGTGTAAAAAAGAGTTCAAAAGAAATCAAAAGAGTCTTGCACAGAGGAGATTGCTTTTTTTGTTTTTCTTATCATTGCTGGTATTATAAGTGGCCTGTCTACGCTCACAAGGCTTTTTTCACCAACTTTTTCGATAGCTTATTGGACAGTTTGGTGTAAAATCCAGAGATGTCTTGCATGGGCCCTCAAGGACTAAATGGGGATTAACCTCACTGTATTATTTAGCTTCTACAGGTCCAGTTAGGCCTTTTCGACAGATCCCTTCTTTCATTCCATGGAAATTTTCAATTAAGTACATGTGTATTTTTTTAACAGATACATAAGCCATAACCCATGCATGTTTTTTTTTTTTTTTTTTTTTTTTTTTGTAACTAACTATTTATGCCTTAATTTATCAGAATATGAATTAATTTCAATCACCTTCATTAATTATTGAGTTAGTAAGTTTTCAGATTTGAGTGGACCACAGACAGCGTCAATACTTCGCTACTCTTATAGTATCAGTAGCCCAAAAATTGTTTTTGTTAAAATGATTGTGGTAGAAAGGTTGAACACAAAATTGTTGGGGTGCCTCTTAAAATCGTGCTGTACATGATCATTGTGAGAAAAAAGTGTTATCATTGTAAGTAATATGATAGTGTAAATTGCATTGCAAAACAACAATATCCTGTGTAATTTCATTACAAATACCTTATATAGGGGTTATCAAACTATTTAGTTGTAAAAAAATTTAACTGCATCCGCTTCTCTGAGTATCATGTACCCTTTTTAATATTCAAAAAGACACCCCGCCCCTCAAGATATAGAGGTAAAGTGCTGGAGCCCTAGGCTGTATAAATCAACTGAGGCCTTTTTTCTATGCATAAATGATCCCTCCTCCTATCCTACACTACGATTCTGTCCACGGGTTGTGCAGGTGAGATTGTCGGACCCCGGCAGGTTAAATGTCTCCGATCCCACATTCATGAGCATTAAAAAACCTTTTTAATATCCAAAAGTACAGCTCGGCCCGGGATATTTTATTAACTTATAATGTAATTTTTCCTGCTTTTATAATAGGATTATTTATATTTCTATTTCAGGAAACAAAAGTGAATTAATGAATTAAGGTGGGGATTACTCTCACCGACCAAGTACAACATTTTACTGCATTGATTCCCTTTTCTATCAGTCGTGTTAGAATTGATTAAATGTGGAGATGATTCGAAGCATGACGCTAAGTATGAAGATATAAAACGGATTTGGCCTTCGAGCCGAGCATTTCACATAGACAACTCGTAAGCCGGGTATTTGATGCTCAAGAAATTGGTGGTGGAGGAATATAACCTGCGATGGGGTACAATAGCTCACTTGTACAATCTGTTGGCCGAAGTGTATTATATGTAGGATATTAGAAGGGTCCTTGATGCTCAGAGAAGCCATGACGGTGGAATTTGACTTACCTTGTGGCACAATAGTTCCCCTACAAAACTCGTGAGTAGGGGGGTATTACAGGAGATTAATTGGAGTCTTTCAGGTCAGATTGGATACGATAATATGGTCTTGGAATGAAATTACTCACAATTATATTGCTTACAATGATGTTGCTTCACGATGATATTAACCACATCAATTTTTTCTCCCAATGATAAAATCAACCACGTTTTTACCACACATCCTTATGTCAGCAACCTTTTTTATCTCAATCATTTTAAAGTGAATCTCCCAAAAATCATTAATTCTAATATATCTTATCTTTTCATTACGATTAGGGTTTGGAAAATTATGGAAATCCACGTGAGCATACTTTAAATAGAGAGAGATATATATAAGCTAACCTGTAGTGCCCTTATTAATTATTCCTCCGTATCTTGTTTCGACCACTACCTTGTACAAATATTGATTCTGTGGTCTTCGTTTTGCTACTTTGTTGTAAAGCTTTTTTCCTCCCTTTTTGATAATTCAAACGTATAACTGATCTCGGTCAACAGATATGTTATCTATAAAAAGTTGCAAACACAAATACCCAGAATGGGGAACCAAAACTTGCAGTAGCATGTAATTAAGATTTTATTCCCCTTATTTTTAATTACAAAATTCCATTACGCAACAAAACGAGAGTTAAAAGTGTACAAATATTGGAGCAATTTCAAAAAACGTAAGTTTTCTCTCCACCTGTGTCAGAGTGGAGAAGGCTGCACGTATCATTGACATCTCCAAGGGTCCTGCCTACAACATCAAATAATCTATTAAAGAGAGATCCCACCTATACTGCCAGGAAGAGCCAAAAATTATGCTGCGACAAAATAGCTAACTTCTCGCCTGCCTTCATTTAACCATTCTCTATCCCTGACCTCAACCTCCGTGACTTTGCAGTTTGGAACCGTCTTGGAGAAGCATCCCTGCCGCGCCTTTCATTCAAACTTTGGATTCGCTCCGAGCTGCCATCATGACAGCGTTGTACGCCATTCATAAGGCATTTATCGTCTAGAGCTGCTAATCAGTTCGCCAGCGTTTCGAGGCTGTTATTACTTGTGGAGGAGGGCATATTGAATAAGAAACATAGCTAAATATAGTATTTAATCCTATTCCAAATTTGCTTATAGTTGTATTTTTGTTATTAAGTTATGCTACTACAAATTTTTGGTACCTGATTTGTACATAGTCTAACAGATAAATCCAAACAAAGTTTGACTTCATCAAAATCTATGAAG
The DNA here is from genome assembly GCF_016086655.4 of Lepeophtheirus salmonis. NCBI lineage: Eukaryota > Metazoa > Arthropoda > Copepoda > Siphonostomatoida > Caligidae > Lepeophtheirus > Lepeophtheirus salmonis. The sequence goes on from NC_052139.2 coordinate 21,521,917, forward strand.
AGAGCAATCTCTGGTTAAGGTCTACAGCCTGTTTTTGACACCATTTTATTCCATTCGGCTACTCTTAGCCGTAGCCACACTTTTGATTATGTTGTAGAAGCTGACACAGTCGTCTTTGACGTGCGTTTGATCCAAAATCTTGGCCTTCTTGTACTTTTCTTTTTGATTTAAAGTCATTAGGACTTTGCGATTTATATGGGATCAATACTCTTTCGGTTCGTGTTAAACAACAGTGATCCTAGGATCAAAAATTTGCACTTACTTCTGCCTTCCACTAAGAACAGCTTGACTGTTTGAAGCTGGCAATCAAAGAGAAGCGGACACCATTGGTAAATAGGAGATAAATTGACATTACAAATTAACATTTATAAATTTGAGGGAAATCCAAAATGGACATTTTTGAGGTTAAATTATTGACCTACTGACTTTATGCTTAAAAACTCATTTTGTTGGACCATAAAATAAAATACAACAAAAGAATAAAACAATTACCCAGTAAATGGTTTTTTAAGTAGATTGATATCTTCAAAATGCATCCAAATAAAACTAGGGTAGATAAAATCAATGGCAAAAGTTTAGAAGCTACTAAATCCTGAATTGGAGGAACAAAAAAGCTGAAATTTAGGATTTTGAGATTTTACTGATATGTGCCAAATTTGAAAAAAAAAATCGAACATTGTGCTGTTTTTGAGTCATTGATTTGGCTTGGAATTACCCCTATGATCAAACGCTCAGTTTTGCCCCAACTGTAAACAACTCGACCGTTTGAGGATAGTGATTCAACAAGAGCAGCCATCATTGGTGAATAGGAGAGGAATTGTGTTTCATCAAGACAAAGCCAGACCACACACATTTTTATGACACGCCAGAAGCTGTAGGAGCCCAGATGGGAAGTTATTTGCATCCACCCTACAGTTCGTACCTGAACACGACCTAGGGACAAGAGATTCTACGATAAAGTCAATATGAAGTTGGATTCTCGTTTGCAAAAAGTTATTGCACAGAAGAGGACATACTTTGCTTAAATTGGATAATTGTAACACTTCTTTTAAGCCATTGAAATAAAGCAAAAACTTAATTTTTCCATAACCTATGACTTGTACTTACTAATGGAGTAGAAGTGGGTTGTGTGGGCTGATTTAATACAAATAGTATCATGAGAGATAATAAAAACTTTTATCTACTCTTTGTGTCGAAAGATATATGTACATAATCAGTACAAGGTCCTAGCAAAATGGAAGGCGTTCTTTGGGAATATCATAGGATGTCATAAAAATAAAATTTGCTTTAAAAAAATAGGTCATATAATTGTCTGTTTATGAAACAACTTATTATCTCAAAGATTGTAAAGTTGACTACGAGGAGTAAATAATATTACATAAGTGCCCGTTAACACAAAAGCAAGTTAGATAGATCTTTCTCAAAATGGGATGATGATTACATTTTTATTCTTCTTTTAATTTCGATCCCCAAATTATGATTACTTACCTTTTGTGGTAAATTGTACATAGAGAATCCACAAATTGTCGTCGCCATATAAACAAAGTCGACAGATTTTATTTCAAAAGCCATATGGGGGCCAATATAAGTTACTTAAATAAATTAAAGATTCAAAATTATAGTTAACATTCTTGGCTATGATAAGTTGTTACACAAATTTAAACAAGAAATACATTTTAGTCGAATATGTCTAGGAAATATTGGGTTCCATTTAGAGTGTGCAACTACATCACTACTTTATTCCAAGAGGTAATAAAACGAATTTAATAAATCATCAAAGTTTTATTTATGTTCATAATCACATTACTTATTTAAAGTTAAAGATTTACAAATCATCTCAACCCGTTCTCCATTGCCCGTACAATGAATAAATCGGAAATTAAGTATTTTAATATCCTAGGATTTTTTCCTTTTTTTTTTGTTTTTACTGCTTAAGTAACTTTTTATTGGGAGATTTGAGAAGAATACCATTCGAAAAGATTCACAGCGTCATGAACAAAAAAATCTTATAATAAAATTGTGGATAATTAGTCAATTATATAATTAGTTATTGACAATTCTGAAAAGGTCTTAAAAATATTGGTTTTTCCAAAATAAATCTGATTCGAACAAACAGTACTCATTTAGAATTCTAGCATAACACCAGGTCTGGTTACATCAATTTCCACTCTTTCGTATCAATATCTCTAAGAGCAATTTGCACACAAAGAGTTTTGCAAATTTCATATTCTGAAAATTAGTTGAAATTTATTCTTCTTGCAATGAAATAAACCCATCTCCTTTCTTTGAATGACTCTTGTGAATGAGACTTTTGAACTCCTTTTCGACACTTTTGACCCCCTACAGCCCTGATATCAAACCACTTGCGATACCTATTGGATGCATGTCAAGGGGAATTCCTGCATTGTCCGTTATCCAAACACCCAGGCCCTCAAAGCCGCTCTCAGCCAGCACTGGAACGCCATGACAGATGTCTACATCAGAAGCATGTGCCACGCCTTCCACAGACGCCTGTAAGCCATCATTGCCGCCAAGGGCGTCAACATTAATAATTAAGTGAGCTCATAGACACATCTGTTTATAGTATAAATTTTGTTGAAATGATATTGTTAATTATATCTTATTTAATTTTGAAATTCAAATTATTCAAATTTTAGTGGATCACTCTGTATATGAGTTAAAAAGTATATATTGAGATTTTCTCCAATTCTTGATTTTTGTTTAATATTTTTAAGAAAACAATTTACTAGAAAACAAAAACAGTTGGAAAAAAGTAGGTGCATCTTTGCTCAAGTTTCTATCTGAGAGACACTCTGGTGTCATTTAAAAAAACTGTTTCAGTCAAATATATTTCATGATGAAAATCGTGTGTATAATTGGGATGTTAAAAAAAGAACCCGAAAATCAACATGGTTACCCTAACAATTGGAAGAATGTTTTGGATGAGAGAAAGAATCATGATCATGACGTTTCCTTAGATCAGCTATAATCAGCTGTGACAACAAAGGAAGGAGAAAAGGACAAAAATAAGGACATTAGTAAGAATTACTCCGTTGTCGATCCCTATTTGTACTCTGAGTCCATCAAGGCCTTACAATTATAACTCTGCGACAAATCCTCAGCTTTAGGTTTGTCTTTTGGTACACAACAAATGTTCAACCAGGTTTAGAATATATTTAGGGATGGAATTTAACTACTCAGGAATTAAATTGAAGTGACAACTGCTAAGGAAAAAAAATCCTTTTTCATATTATCAATTCCAAAATAACTTTTCAAAGTCAAGAATGGTTCTAGGATGTTACGCCTCCTGATAGTTTCGCCCTGGGAAGTTCTGCCCTGGGTTGTTTCGCCGTATAGAAGTTTCGCCCTCATATTATGCATAAGTGTATCTTCCACTTAAAATTAGTTACCCCAACTGAAGTAATATGCATTGCAATTTTTTCATTCAGTAGTGTCAAATGAGTGCAATTAATTCAATTTTAAAATAGAAAATATCAAATGTTTTGAATTCGTTATAATAAGAAAGAAAAATTATTTCATATTAATTACTCAAATGCCATAATTTTATAATGAATTACTAAGTACTTCAAGTTGAATTAAAGGAAGACCTTAGATTATATGTGAAAGATACATTTATGCTATAATATATGTATGAGGTCGTAAAAAAATCCAATATTAAATTTTCGAGTAAAAAGCAAAAATTCCTTAATTTGGTGGTCCCACAGCTCCTCTACTCTACCCCTTGCGGACGCCCTTGCTTATTGATATAATGATTACATAGTGATGTCCTAATTTTGCAAAAATACGAAGCTAAATATGGCAATAAAAATATTTTAAAAAAACTCAAATATTCAAACAAGTCTCATAAAATAGAATATATTCTGTTAAAAAAATATACAATATACGTAATTAAAATGTTCGATTGAATTATTCTCTGGTGAGGAGACATCGTCTTCTTAGAGTACTTCTCAAAGAAGTCTTTGAACTCCCCTGTTGTTGATCTAGACAAGGCGGATATTTGCAGAGAACAAGGCCTTCACCAGGTCAGGATGACGTTGAGACCCTTCTCTGTAGCTTTGTATCCCTCGTTGTTTAAATACACATTCCTTTTTGTGCCTGGCATACTATCAATGCTTTTCTAGGACACAGTTCCTGTTGGCATTAGCTCTAAAGCTGCAAAACTTGCATAACAGATGCTTAGTTTCAAGCTCATAAGTCCAAATCTTGGTGCCACCAAGCTCCTTAATGAGCACGGAGGAGTTCTCTATCTTAGACATAGTCAATTTAATAAAGATGGTATTTCACTTAGAATATATGTAAATATATAGTAAAGGAATTCAACTGGACACACGTTTAAATTTATAGAGAAATAACGGATTATAAAAAATCTAAATAGGTTTTGTGGCAAGAGGGATATAATATATTTTTGAATATCCGAGAACTATTCCCTTTATAGTTCATAGTGCCCATGGATTCATCTTTTTCACGTACTTCTCTAATACTTGCACTCAATCCTTTCCTTACTCTAATTGTTAAATATTGGCGTAAAATGGCGAGGAAAATGTAATTAAAGGTCGAAAATGCACCGAAAAATGCAATTAAGACCCCAAAATGTAAATAAATCTTATTTACGAAATGTGGACATCAATAATGATGATATTCTCTCAAGAATTGTTATTACGCTCACTGCATTTTAGCCAATATTCATATCCCTAGAGATAACTAACCGTTAGTAAATTATCATTTCAATTTCTAATCTTTGTCACTAAGGAAATGCAGGCGAGAGAATTTAAAAAAAGTAGGAGTTGTCTGACGATACACAATGGACATTGATAAACAATACACGAGTCAATCATGGATGCATGAATTCTTTCATTGCATCTAATGCATTATTGTAGTGATATCATATCTTTTTTGTTGCATGAAAAACAATGAAGGGCTTGTTTCACGTCTTGGAAGTATTTGAAAATAATACTTCTTTACAACTCATCCATCAATAGTCTCTATTGTGACAAGATTTGTATCTCTCCCTATAAATATAATTAACAGTAGATTAACTATTGTTTTTAATGGAACAACAATGAAATTTTCCAAGGGGCAATGAAGTGAAAAATTATTAAATAATAACTTATTAAATAGGTATAAGAAACCATTTCTGTTTCTTGTACTAGGTAGAAAAATTTAGGATGTTGCATCACACGATATCTTTATTCATGGTTAAAAGTACATTATACATATTAGTGTTGAGACTCGGTCCAACATGAAGTTGTGGTTTTTTTCGGTTGGGTCTTAAGTGATTTATCTAGGCCGATTTCTGTCCAAAACGCGGGTTAAAATCATGTTAAAACTATTAGTGTTGCGACTCGGTCCAACATCGATTTTTTTTTTTTTTTTTTTTTTTTTTTTGATTCAGTCTTACGTGATATTTTCTGGACCGTTTTTTCTGTCCAGACCATGTTCATAGACCGTAGACCGATTTTTTTCGGTCTCACTTTATGCATAGATTTTTTCGGTGTCATATATTATGGGAGACTATTTTTTTTCAAAATCTTAAAAGTACACGATATATTCTAGAAAAAATACTGTAAACATATAATAACAATTAATGTATTTCAGTATAACAGTAAATCAGTTGAGTAGTATGTTATAAAAAATAAGAATATTCAAGGGCACTTTCAGAAAAAAGGCTATGAATGTGAATTATAAAATTAAGCAGTTTTAATAAAGTATTACCACAATATGAAATTATAGCCATACAATTAAAATATATGAATATTTAAAACTTAGATCTGGTTTTAATTTGATAATTGCTAAGGCCTGAGATCATTCCTAATTCATTAAGAACGGAAGAAGTGGACTTCTATGTTCTCCAAGAGTTTAGATCAAGGAAAGTTAGACATAATCAAAGGAAGCAACTTTTAACTTGATCATCAATCACCAGAGATGCTCGAATTCAGTACACCAAAAGAGACGAGGGGATTAAAATTCATCCAAGTTATCTTGGTTTTTTTGTTTTTTCTTCAACAAGATCTTTATTTGTTCATATAAATCCGTACATAAAAATAAACATATCGAAGGAAAATTGCGTTACAATAAATAACATAACTCAACATTATAGTTGAAAATTAGTTTCCCCCGAAAGACCTTTAAAAAAATCAAAACACAAAACAATTTGGTTTTAATGGATGAAAAATGGGGTCATTACACATAAGAATGATAAAACAAAACAAAAAAAAAACCAGTCAGATTTAATTTTCGGTAATGTTTTTTGAACCATTTGATTATCAAAACTAAAGTTTTGAAGTGCCTTGTTGATACCGATGGAAAAAGACTGACTAAATTGCCAGCAAGGTCCCAATTTTTCCCATTGCGGAACCTTGATGGAAAACAACGAATGTCTCGCTCGAATATCCGATGGTTCAACCATTTTGTCTTCCGTCAATATTTGATGAAATTTGAAACTTTGTATGGTGTCATTGTATTTAAAAATAAATATGATGCCATGTTATAAGTAATTTATTTGTAATTTTTCCTTTGGGCCGATCTGTACCGAATATTTCCTTTGGACCAATTTAGACCAATTCTTTCTGTAAGACCAGTCCAGACGAGCTCTTTTTTTTAAATGTTCTCCTTTAATTGGTCAAATAGAGTTGCACTGATTAAGTGTAAGTAAACATTATAGTATTGCAATTACTCCATCTAACCTAGGAATCTTTTTGGGAAATCCATATATGGTATATGGTAATGTATAATACATTTAGTATTATATATTTTTTTCTCTAGGAATCACCTGGGATCGAACGCACATTGAGTTCAGGAGAATAATATCTCCCGAGTGCGTTGTCACTGAACTATGTCGATTCCATATAAAGAGCTCTTTTGTTGGACCGAATTACTTTAGTCCAACAAAAATTTAAGGTCTCAGACCGGTCTCGGATTTCCAGAACAAAACCCCACGCTCATATTTATCACAGTGTTCCCTCATCACCTGGCTATATATACACATCTTCTTCAGTTGTTAGTTTTGTTATTCTTAGCCAGGAGTTCGGGCGGTTTAAAAGTAACAGCAAAATAACTACGTTCTGAAACGAAGGATTAAATGTTTGGGGAGGCTTGATTTTTTGGAATTTTGTTGAATTTTTGTTGTTCAAATATTAAGTTTTTTGGGGAAAAAAATCCCAAATTAATGACTATTCATAAAAAATTTAATTTTTTGGAAAAAAAATTCAAAATCTACACGTGCTTATAAAAAATTAAATTTTTCGGGAAAAAAAGTCAAAAAACCACATTTATTCACATAAAATTACATTATTTTTTTTTGTAGAAATAAAAAAATCAATTTCAAATAATAAATTTTTTGAAAAAAAATTTCAAAATACAGTTATTCATCAAAAATTTACTTTTTTTAAGAAAAAAATCTGAATCCAATGGCATTCACAAATTTATTTTTTTTCGCAAAAAAATTTGTACATGATAATTTTTCCTCTGCTGCAAAATTTATCCTTTTTTTAGAAAAGAAAGCATTAAAAATAAAATTTGTACACCTATTTTCTCGTTAAATTTTATTATCCTCATCAAAAAAGTTATTCATGGGGGGGAGCTAAAGCCCCTTTAGACAATATCCTGCGGACGCCGTGTTGAAATAACCAACAGTCTCTAGGTAAGTCTAAAAGGTTTATATGATAGTCGCATAGCTTATTAACACTACTTGCTAACTCTTGACCTCTTACAAAGACTGAGAAGGGTTGTTTCGTAAGATCCTGAACTGTTATAATACCATCGGATAAGGCTAGATTCTCCAGAAAACGGAGTCCCTCTGTATTTCGGAAGAAATATTTTTTGAGGTGAACTGGTGAATGATGTCAATCATTATATTGGACTCATATATAGAGGATCCAGACGAAAGGATACGATGAGTTGTGGATATTTGTTCAATAGCTTCATTAAATAAAATAGTTCTCATCATAACAAATATCTATATGTTGAAAGAAATTCCAAAGCCTCCATATTTTCTTTGTAGGGGCATATAAAATTCTTTGATTACATCTTACAGACAGAAAAAATGAGGGTTAAGTTTCATGAGTAATGCATGCCTCTTTGAGTGATCCGGTCCACTTCTTGAGTTCAAAAAAAGTATTTTGAGACTCTCCATGATTATTAAGAGCCTTCTTTGGAGTTTATTTATTACCATGGGTATTGAAAGAAATTATGCGATCAATTCCAAAATTTTCTTTGAATTTTTTGGGTGAGATTTCAATGGACCACCCATTATTTTTTTACATTTATATCAATGCATAATTAAATAATAATAACTATCATATATTACTGCTCATTTTTTGGACTTTTTCCTCTTTCAACATTGTAGGAAAGATTGTGAGATACAATTAAGATAACAAAATGTCAATGTAATTATATAAATAAATATTACTGTATTCATGCGTATTTTTCTAATCAGTGTCTTATCACTTATTGACACTGTTAATTGGAGTAGTAATTAACAATTTCCTTCCTATCCCCATCCTGTTATATTACAATACCCTAATTTGAGAGAAATTAGTCGAATTATACCATATACATATACTGTACACAGTACTATTCACTAAAGTTCCTGTATAATTAAATCATTTCCTGTTTGTTTCTCAAAGACATCATTTTTTTTTTGTGTAAAATGGTGTCAGAGAATTGAAACTTTTATTTGTTAGGGATGGCGTAACAATTCAAAAAATAAAATGTTAGACATAGTTTGGCTATCTCCTTATATAGTTAATATACAGGCTGGGGATTTTAAATCCTGAAAATTTAAGGATAAAGTATAAAACAATTTATTTCCCAAAATAAATTCAGAGATTCAAAATTCTTTTGCTCTAACAAGGGTCATTTGAAAAGTCGATACAAAGTCCGAGAGATGACACTACTGGCCCGTATTGCAGTTACGTATAGATATGAGCATGTCTTGGAAGAACACACAAGAACTTTTAAGCCGATCAGTCTATTTTTCTGATTGACATTTGTTCAAATGGAGGAATCGGCCGGAAAGATTATGGTGACTGTTTTTTGGATTTCTAAAGAATAATCCTAATTGATAATCTGGAAAAGGGTAAAGCTATTACAAGTGCTTATTATTCACTGTTGTTAGACCGTTTGAAAAATGAGATGGAATAAAAATCCCCACGATGGGCAGACAAAAAAGTTATTCTCCATCAAGACATTGCGTCAGCTCATAGTTCAGCAGTGTGGTTGCAAAATTAATGGAAATAGGGTTCCAACTCGAGATGCCCATAGCATTAATAATCTCAGACACCTTCCCTCTTTTATCATCCATCACCACATCATGGATTTTATCAATGATTTTTTTAGTAATAACCTCAACAGGTCGTCCAGATCGTTCAGCGTCACTTGTGCCCATATGACCACTCCGAAAATTTTGAAACCATTCATAAACTGAAAATCGAAGGTGTAGAGTCCCCATAATGATCAATAAGTTTTTTATTCCCTTGCGGCGTTTTGCGTTTCATAAAGTAATGTTTAATCAACACACGAAGTTATTTTTCGCCCATTTTTTGAAAATCACTCAATTTCATTGATTCAAACGAATCCCAAACAAGAAAGAAAAAGAGCTATCTGGCTGTAAGTTGGTGTGTATTCTTACTAGAGACGCTACTAACTAATCATTACCTCGATACGCGCCGGTAGTGCTATCTCTCGGACTATGCACGGACTTTGCAAACTACCCTTGCACATGAAGGGGTCCATAGTAAAGGCAATCACTCAAGCCAACCCCCTCCAGCTGCTTCAACCACACCCTCCAACCTGGCCTTGAATCTGGCACAGTCCTTGATGATGAGCTTCTTATCCATGTAAGGAATGTCAGTCAACAGTGCTATATGCACGTTATTAGACTTTCTCTCCACGACGTCCTACACCTAATTCGACTTATCAACGTTCAGAACACTGATTGGGGGGAAAATAAACATAAAAATCGATCATAGACAATAAAATAGAGGATAATTGTTTGTATAATGAGGCATATAATTCTAGAAACCTGGAAGGAAAGGCTTAAGCACGCCCGCAACAAAGGGGGTAAAATAATTGAGCAATTAAAACAATCATATAAGTTCATAAACGACCGGTTTTATAAAAGTATTTAATTCCACTATAAAGCCTATCATGGACCCTTTTTAGGTATAGGTATGCATTTGCCTATTTGAATTTAATAATGGGTACTCTTTTTATAAAAATATAATATGTAGTCGACAAATACCCTTATAAACTTATGTCATTACAGTAATTTCTCAGTTCTTCTACCCCCATTTGTAGGGGGTGCACTTTAGCCTTTGCATAGAGGTTTCTAGTGTTATATGAATGAGGTAACTCCTGACACACAAAGTATGTAATGATAAAATTGGTTGTTTTTTTTTATTAGCTCACCCTCTTTTTTTAGAGTTAGAGACCTGAAGAGGAAAATTTCTTTTCGTAAGCTGTCATTTCATATTACCTACAACATAAAAGCTATCATTGATATATATGAAAGTGGATTTAACATTTGTTCATTTCGTATTTTATCTAATACAGTTAGTTCTGTGTGCTGGATTTGAGGAGCACACTTTCATCAACATAGATCCAAATGTGATTGAGGTCCAAACTTATCCTGGATTTTTATGCAACAGTCTACATATCTGTTGCGTCCACATAAAAACAATCTTGAACAAAAATCAAGTAAAGTAGAAAATCGCATTTTATTTCATTAATTCACTATGCCTGGTGTTGTCTGGAAATTAAGAAATTAAAGTTAATTCTGAACTCTTCTGCTTCATATAAATGGAAAAATACAGAATTGTTCACCTTCTACACTTTTGAAAGGGAAATATTAAATAAGTTTTTGTGAAGAAAAAATATTCAAGGTGAACAGCGGCTCGCTCAACTTATATATTATTGTGAAAAATCCTTTATTTTATTCTTTCTTCTCCAAACCTTATAATTTCATTTCACAAAAAGGGTGCTGAGAAACATAGCAACATGCAGCAAGAATAATTCTTTAAATCCGCATTTAATATATAGATGTAGGATGTATATAAAGTCTAATATTTCATATACATATTTGAGTCAATTATAGGCTTATTATTTAAACTTTCTGTCAAGGTACACACAAGTTAGCTCCAGCTTAGAACTTTTATTTAATTTAATAAACATATATTGTCCCTACAGAGTAAAATATATCAATATAGGACACTTTAATAATGACAATCAATTTTATCGACCTCAATTGCAATTTACAACGCCTCCAAAGGATTTATAAGATTAATTTGTAGATAGAAATTGAAGATAATTTGGGGCTTTGGGGGCCTTTATGCTTGAATGAAGGAAAATACAGGCCTTTATCTCGACATCCACCAAAAAGATATAGTCAAGAGGGTTGGCATCAGGGCTATAGGGGGCCCAAAAGTGTCAAAAAAGAACTCAAAAGAACTCGAAAGACTCATTCAAGAGTGTCTTGCAACGCAGGAGATAGGATTCTTTCATTTCTGGTGTTAAAAGTAGCCTCTTCACCCTCACAAGGCCCTTTCTACCGACTTTTTTGATAGCCCTGTTATTTTAATAAAATTCTGAATTTACTGTGTAAAAATTTTGAGACTAAAATGAACGAATTAAACTATGATGTATAATTTTCCTACATATCACCCAACTGTACATTGACAGAGTTCTTTAAAGCCTCAACATTCATATGGCTTATTCAACAGGCGTCTACTTGCTGCAAGACACTTTAATTCAAAGGATTGACCCAGAATTTACAATTGTATCCAGACACTTTTTCAGCATATCTGCTTTTAAGTTTGGTACTTTTAGACACTAATATCTTTTTTGATTCACCTTGACGCTATTAACCCTGAGCCATTGAGTTCCATGGTCATCTCAATAAAAAGAGATCCGGCTGCTCTTCTAATAGCTTTGACTACAACTTGATCATTCAATTATCTTGGACGAGAAGCTTCGGGGGACTTCTCTGAGATCACCACTATTATCCAGACACTCATTGACACACTGGAAGGTTATCTTGGAGCCACATTTGGTAGCAATATCAATAATCTACCATTTTTAAATGGCAGCCGACTATTTATTGACCTAATTGCTTAAGATATTTAGGTGGGTGTCGGATTCTGCAGTTCATGGACTCTGCTTGTCACCAGATACTATAATTCAGAAGATTCATATCGGGGGATTGGGGGAGGACATTAGTTGGCCGAAAAACTGGAATGTGCCGTAAGGAGTGGTACTTCCAGGGCTCGTAGAGAGACACACCCAGTCTCTTTGATGTATCTTTAGACGGTGGACCTTGATATATTAACAACTGTGGCCATCTCAGTGATTGAGAGATCTAGCTTCTCTTTAAAGGCTGTAATTATAGCTTCAGTAGTCTTCTTAGATGGACACTCCTAGTGTCTTCTCCGAGATCGTTACTCGTATGCAGGCTCTTCTTGAAACAGTTGCCTTTTACCCTTATTTGGCAGCAATAACTGCATTTTGAGACATTTCGCCTGCAAGTTTGCAATCTTTCGTCTTTTGTTATTCATGTGACATGATATGAAAATCTAATGATTTGAATTTAATGTAAAAAAAACAAAAATAAAGGAGACTCTTGGCTCTCTATAAAAGGAAAATATAATAATATTGTTACAGAATAAACTTAGTTATTAAGTTACTAAAATTATCTCAATACTTTTGCTTGGTCCGGTAAGTAATAAGATGATTTAAACACATATAAATAAGAATATATAAAAGAAAATTTTGACTTAGAATTAATTTAAATCTGTGATTATTGCAAAATATTTAAAAAGTATTTTCAAATAATGTAAGTTTTTGTATAAATTCGTATCGCGGGTGTATGTGTGTATGTTTTTGTTGTTGTTTTTTTTTGCTCTTTGCAAAATACAAATGCACTATCGTGTGTCTTATTATGTATATTTGTTGAAAAAATGTATGTTTCAAAGAACTGTAACGTCAATTAATTTCTTCATCGGTTGTGGGTGTCTTATTAAGCCTCTTTTGATACAATTAAGTAACGAGGCATTGACATATTACCCCACTTCGTTAGTTGTGAGCTAATTAGGATTGTAAATCGTTAGCATTTTGGGGATATAAAAAAATAGTAGTCTAGACAATTTGAAGAATGCTGGGAAGAAGAGCAGCAAGGCTACTACGAAATGAAGGAAATAAACTTAAGTCCCACTCCATATCTAGCAATTATATGGCAGGAATCCTCAATCATAATTTTAGTCCAACAAGGAGGAACAAGGGTCTGTAGGGGTTAGGCTGGAGGAGTTGAGAAAAGTTTTTAATTAGAAAATAGAGGGTAAATTTTTTTCAAGGATTTATTTTTCTAAAAAAAATAATGATTCGATTAAATTATGTAGCAAAGACAAATTTTTAATTTTTTTTTAACGTCCATAATAAACAAGTTCCAACGATACATTTTTGGTAGTAAGGACGTCGAAAATGGCAATCAAATAATGGAAATCGCCGAGTTGGACTGGCATGTGAACACTTATTCCATTGCCCAGGAGCTAAAAATTAGCGAGAATATCGTTTGGGACGATCTAAATTGGATAATCCTAACTATGTTAATTTTATAGTCAAATTAAAACGAAAAAACGCAGAGTCTTAATAAGTCCTTATATTTATATCGCCCAAGAAATAGAAAAAAAAATTGCAATCTTGCGAGCACTTAATGTAAGCCTTAGATTATAATAAGGATTATTTACATCAATTATAATAATTTTGCAATCGGAGTCGCTACAAATTTTCCGACTCTTGACTTCAACTCCGCCACAAAGGCACTGACTCCACAGACTTCTGGGTTTGACCCAGAAGTCTGTGGAGAAAACAGTCAAAATAATTTTAAAGTGTTTTCCACTTTTAGGATCATCATTGATCAAACTAATATTATAACTAATTAAGAAAGCTATTTCGACAGAAAATGCACACAAAAAATTCCGAAGTTAACATATGTGGTGTTAAAACATCAATTGGTATATCATCTTTCAAAGATAGTTTTAACATAATAAAATTAAAATAAAGGAGTGAATCTGCCAAGCACACTTATCTTATTGGAAGAAATTTACTTCTAAAGAATCCATTTTTTAAAACTCCTAAATTTTTACCAAAGTGTGAAATTTTGTAAGAATTTGTAATTTAAATAAACATTTACTAACAAATATAAGAATTGTGTCTCAATCTATATATTAAATGCGAATGTATGTGTGTACTTGTCCGGGAATCACACCCGAACCAAAGTTTCGAATTTTGAAAGTTAGTTATATCATCACAAACAACTTAACTCAACTAACAATAAAAAATACTGCTCTAATTGTCAAGACAAAAAACTTGCAAGCCCAAAAAGGCTTAAGATTTACAACCCTAAAGAAAATCATAGACTAATTGTTGAAGTAAAAAATTGATAAATTATTTTGTTGTTTGAGGACAACTTTAGATCTTTATCTTTCCGACTCTTACTAATATTGTTTTTATGAAACCCTTGATAATATATTACATAGGTCAATGAATCTATGGAATGTATATTCAATATGTGCATAACTTTATCAACATTATACGTTCAATTTTGCAATTTCGATCTTGTTGTAAACTACATACTATTTACAAATGAATAGTTTAATAAATGAGAAATATTCTATTTAATAAACAATGCAGGTTTTTCTTTGGCAAGTTGGTTCTAATTATGTACAGCATTATACATATATATGAATCTATAGAGTTCCATAAAATATGACCTGCTGATATGTAAAAATAAAGAAACGAAAAAATTTCATTGCCACCCTTACAATTTGAAGAATGTTTTCATAGAGAACAACTTGAAAGAAAAAAAAGTATATAAAATCCCTCTCTTTATCTACCAATGATATGGTTAGGAATTACTACAATGCCGAACGTCCATACTACTTCAGACTAACCAGGACTTATACTTGGAACCAGGGATGAAAATCCGATATATATTTTTACTGGTCCTCTAATTGATTATTTGAAGAATGGATTTTATTTTCCTTAGCAGTTGTAATTGTTATTTAATTCTTTAGTTGTGAACATCCTTTCCTAAATAAATTTAATAATATACAAAACATCATTGAACATTCGTGTGAGCTCATAAAAGATAAAGTATAATCCTGAAGATTTGTTGCAGAGTTATAATTGTAAAACCTTGTTGGACTCAGAGTATAATTAGGGATCAATATCAGAGTATTTCTAACATATGCCCTCACTTGTCACAGCTGAATGTAGCTGGTCTAATAAAACGTCATGAGCATTATTCTTTCTCTCCTCCAAAATATTCCAGAAATTATTAGGGTTAGTAAGTTAATAACCGGTTTCTATTTTTTTAACATGCCATATTACAATGGATTTTCACCACTGCTTATAACTCCCGAGAAACCTTCATAGTTACTCTTAGTCTTTCATGAACACAAGGACTAGTTATGACTAGTGATCCACAGGACATGCTTGCCGGTAAGTAAAAACAAAAGAAACCCAAAATGAAGGAGGCACGCCGGATAATTTGATAAATGTATTGGAGAACACCAGTTCACCTGTCATGACGACTTATAAAAATGGCTTCAAGCAGATATGAGAGGAAATAAAAAAACACAAATCCCAGCTTCTATAGACCCAGGTCACTTACAAAAATTGCAGTATGTCCAAAAATTGATGGTGGTATTAAAAATATCCGTATTATACTTTTTTTTTTAAATTTTAGTCGGAATAAAATGAAATTGACTGATACAATCATTAGGGTATATTTAATTTTTCTGATGGAACAATTTTCCATGATTCATCATACATCAGTATAAAACGGCTCAGAAAACACTACAGGATATAGTTCAAATTCAATATCCGAAATGGTGAGAGAGTACTCTTTGAAGTCCAGGGTCAATGCTGTTGGCATGATAGAGAGTGGATCAAGCCAGACAGACGTTCCTCAAAGGTTACAGATTACAGACTCATGAGCGGAAACACTGGACTGCAGATGAATGGAAATGTATCCTTTTCAGTTATGAAAGTCTATTTGAGATATTTCATGCCCCAAATCCCCAAACAGTTCGGGGTTGAGCAAGAGATAAGGTAGATGTGGAACCCACTCCAACTGTAAAATTTCCTCTGAAAATTCAGGTTTGGACCGTTATCAGCTACCACGCAGTGTCAGATCTTCACCTGATTCCACGAAACCAAACTATGGCGGCCGATTACTTCTTAACGGGGATTCTCAGCAAATCTCTGATGTCAGCTTTGTCTCGTACTGAAGAAGCTGGACCTCCTTTGAAGAGTAAAATGTTGTCTGACACATCAAGAACAATTTTCCAGCAGGATAATGCCGCTAACCACTCCAAAAAGGCACAAAAGGGGTATTTGGATTCTTTCTAGAGCAAAGGCACATGGCCTGCCAACAGCCCTAATTTGTCTCCCATTGAACATTTGTGAGCCTTGGTACAGAGGGAACTCAATGAAAATGCACCAGCAACTTCAGAGGATGAATTAAGAAAAAACTAACAGAAGCTTGTGAAATTTTTTCTAGATACTTTGATTAATTTGTATGAAGGGATGCCAAAACGCATAAAAAATGCATTAAGCTTAAAGTTCATCCTATTGGGAAGTAAATACAGTTTTTTTGCTAAAAAATCACTTGTTTAGGTTATTTCATGATTTTTTTTAAAAACCACCATCAACTTTTGGACATTCTATACTCCAATGTCGATCTTCAATTCTACTCCCAGTCCAACAGGTACTAATACTGATAACTCGGACCAACCCCTCATTGTTACTTTCTGTCTTTCATGAGCAAACACATTAGATATTATATCATACTTAGATGTTTTGTCATCAATAAATAAATAAAAATGAACAACTGCTTTGGAAAATAAAATATCCTGCAATCATTGCACACTTGTAAAAGCCCCTCCCACTTTCTAGAACATACTTTATACACCGAAATAATTTGGCACTATACAGAATTTCCGTCTGGATCGGTCCCAAAGAAAAATTTGGTCTGGATGGATTTTCATTCTAGACCTGTTCTGTTGATGGATTGTTCATTAAGTCAGTTGTATTTCAAAATTGTGCATATCGACCTACAATGACGTCATATGAAGTAAAAATTGCATAGATATTATATACTATATAAAATATGTACTTCTGGTATGAAAATATAAATAAACCGATAGTAAGTGTGGTAATCCAGACAATTTAAAGAATTTTTGAGAGAATAGTAGTTTAAGGCTCATGACGTTTCATTAGATCCGTTGCAAACAGCTATGAGAAGAAAAATATATACACTAGTACCACTCTGTATCTAGCTAGGCTGGAACTACTCTGACATGGATCCTCGATTCTACTCTGTGTCCAACAAGGACTTACAATTAAAACTCCATAACAAATCCTTAAGGTTATCCTCCGTCGTTTATGAGCACATACGAATGTTCAATGAGAGTTTAATAATAATGACAACAACTAAAGAAAAGAAAATTCCTTCTTCATAATACCCATTCCCATAAAAACGGTGAGATAAAAAATAAAGACAATTTACATCAGCATTATATATAGTCATGAAAATTGTGTGTATGATAGGCATTTAAAAAAAAGACAAGGAATGTCAAAATAGTAGCCCTCACAATTGAAAAAATGTTTTGAAGCAATGCAACGTAGCTGTCAAGGCGTTTCATTAGATCAGTTTCAAGGATCTGTGACAAGGGAGGGAGAGAGAGAAGAAAATAAACAAGGACATTGCTAAGAATGACTTAAATGACTTTATGAGTACTCACAAATTTTCAATCTGATTTGGGTTATATCAATGACAGATTGTACCATGTATGTAGTAGATAAGGAGGTTCGTTCCTCAGAAATAAAATCATAGCCAGTGATAACAAATTCCGCGTATTTTGAACATGTTAAAAAAAATGAGAATGAACGTGGTCAATCTTCCAATATGAAGAATGTTTTGGAGACAAACAACTTAGGTGGTTTATTTATAATTTATAGAGATCCGCTACAAACATACGTAAAGGGAAGGAAATAAAAATAAACTCAATTCCGTATCTTTGGTATTCCAAAGATACGGAATTGAGTCTATTAGAAAAACTTTTTAGATTGCAAACTGTAAAAAGATACCGCACGCATCAACATTATTTCTTAAACAAGACTATATATGTTGAGTTGAAAGTCCAATGCATTTTGTAGTGTGCGAAATTTATTGTTGTTTGCAATTTGAACAGGTTTTTTTTTTTTTTTCAAGGCAGATATAATTATTTTTATATTTTTAAAGATGGAACATATAAGTGTCAAGTGAAACCAGGAGTTTGTATGCCCATGAATGAGAGTAACGTGACTAAGTGTTAGTCTTAGTTGGGCTCAGAGCAGATTTCAGGATACAAAACGAAGAAATTCCTTCCCATATTCTTGCTTGATATGAAGTGGGACTGTTAAATATCATTCCTCTAAGAAGTGATTGCAGCTATTTGAATATAAACATTATCACAATTAAATAATTAGAAATTGTTTAAATATTTGAATGGAGTCATATCATCTGACCCAATTATATCTTACAAATCAATAGAAGAATCTAAACTAAAATTCACATTCTTATTTTGGGGCGGACTATTGAAATCTGAACACTTACTAATTCAATAATTAATTAAGGTTGCGTGATTGAAATGTAATCATATTCCGAAATAATCAAGCATACATAATTATTTACAAAACAAAACAAACTAGAGCTCTTTAGCTTACTTACATGTCAAGAAAATGACACTTGAACCTGATCCACTAATTTCCATTCGCGCACTCCAAGTAGTTTGGCGTCTCCAGAAATACCGTCTACGCCGTCAGGTAGTCCAAAAAGGTAGATAGGAAAAAAGCTCTGGCAAAAAGTATCCGGAAGAATTAAAGCCAATCCCTCAAGTCCATGAGGGTCCATGCAGGAGACATCGGGATTCCATACCAGACTGACCGTAAAGCTATCAATAAAGTGGGTGGAAAGACCACTTTTGACACCAGTAATGAAATAAACCCACCTCTTTCGTAGAAAGTATCTTTTGAATTAGTTTTAAGTTAGTCTTTTGAGTTCCTTTGAACTCTTTTTTGACACTTTTGCGCCCCTACAGCCCTGATGCCAACTCCTTTGAATACAACTCTTAGATTAATGTGAAGAAGAAAGCCTGCAATGTCTATCATCCAAATAATGAGGCCCTCATTGCCACTGTCAGCCAGCACATGGACTTACATAACAATGGCTACACCTACAGCAGTTTGCAGGCCTTCTGCTGCCGTCTGGAAGTCATCATTGCTGTTAGAGAGGCTATATTAATAATTAAGAGAGGTCAAGCACACTTTTATTTATTTTTTAAAGTATAAAATTCAAAGTGATCAGATTTTAATGGCCCACTTGATATTATGATGATAAAAAGATCGAGCATTCCACTTCTTTTTTTTTTGTTCAAAATGTTTTTGTGTTGATGCACAATACATGTAAGTTTCATCACGTGGAATAAATAAAACTTAAGTTTAATCAATAATTACATATCTTCAGGGTTTGAGGGATAAAGATATATACATATAAAAAAGGGTGAATCTTAATTTCTTATCTTATGTTCGTTTGTATAATGATGCCATTGCACAATAGGATGCATCGAGTTCTTGAAAAAAAAAAAAAGGAAAAATTGCAACTCAAATAAGGATCATAAAATCTGGTATAAAAAAATCTACCAAGGATTTTCTCAGCTCCTTCACATGAGTAATATAATAGTAATATAATTTCCGGACAATAAAATAAAGAACAAATACCTTTAGTTACTCCAAAATGATTTGGTTTTATTGCCTTTCATTCCACACAATGTCTCCCCTCACTATTTATCATATATTGTACAAAGATATACCTTGCAAATGGGCAAGGTATTGACATGTGTGACGTCATGGGCGTCCGTAGAATTATATATATATATATATAATTCCTTTTTTTTGAGGGGGGGAGGCTTTGTTTTGGTAATTTTTTAGAAAAAAAAAATCCATAAATTACAATTTTTTGGAAAAAAAATTGAAAAATTAAATTTTCTGAAAACAAATTAAAAATCCCGAGCTATTCATTAAAAAATTCAAATTTTTTGTAAAAAAACGTCAAAAATCCAGAGCTACTTATAAAAAATTAAATTTTCTTGTGAAAAAAATTTCTAAAATTAAAATACAAATATGAAATCTTTTGAACAAAAAAATCATAACTATTCACTGACAATTAACTTTTTTTGAACAAAATGTCAAAAATCCATAGCTGATCACAATATTTTTTTTTTTTTTTAATTAATCTCTAAAATTAAATTATATATATATTTCTTTTCATTCAATAATTTTTGGAAAAAAATTTGAAAAATTAAATTAAATTTCAAATATTAAATTTTTTTATTTTTTTTTTTATTAATTAACTTTCCTAGAAAGAATCCAAAATTATATCATTTGTGTGGAGGGGCTGTAGCCCCTCCAACCCTCCCCTGTGGACACCTCTGATGATAAGTATTAATTCATTGACTGTTGAGGTCAAATTATCATAACCGGTCGGGCAAATAAGTAAAAATTTAAATAAATGATATCATTATCATAAAAGTAGTTACTTTATTTTTCCTAACAGATATTTAACTTAATATAATGCCATAAGTAAGTTTTTAAATTTAATAAATTATCCGACACTCACGATCAAAATGATGAGCAAAAATTCTGGTTTCATCAGTATTGAATTTTTTTTTTCTTCGACAAGCTAAAATCCTAGCCTTCACTTTTCTAAGGTCTTTCGGTAATCGGTGATATAAAACGCCTCTTGGGGTTTTCCAAATAATCACTGTAAACACTCTTTTTATGATTCCCAGAAAATGCACCCCCCTTGGTGAAATCCTCCCGGTGTATTTTCACCTGGTGAATTCCCACCTATATACATAAACCAATTTCAAGTAAAAAGATAAAAAAGAAACTATGTCGATTTCATTGCATATCTATTTTCTATTAACTTTTTCTACATATTTTCTAAATTAACAGCAGATATAAACGTAAATATCAATTTTAAAAGAAAGAAATATTCAAATTGCAATATTATGAGCAATAGCTCGTAAGTACTCAAAATTTTCATGATTCTCATAATCTTTTAAAATTTTCACAATACGTTGGTTACAATCACGATATTGTCTTCTTTGAACAGGTGGAGGATGACCAGGAAGCGTATGAATGATTTCTATGCGCATCATGTTTTCTTCATCCTTTAAAAGTTCGCGAAAACTTCCAGAGAACTGGATGGCATGAAGCAACTTGCGAGGAAAAGCAAGGGTGACATATTTCCAATTACAAGTATACTAATTGCTTAGAAATAATTAAAAAGCTTGCAAGTCATCCTCCGTCAGTTCAAGGAAGACGATATCGTTATTGTAACAAACATATTGTGACTATTTTAAATAATTATGAAAATCGTGAAAGTTAATGGGAAATAGATATGAAAAAAAATCAAGCGGTTACGGATCTTGAACTGCTAGAACCGGGTGTGGTAGATTATGGATCCAGATCCGCTTCTAAGCTTAACCGGTCCTATGAAATTTCTTAAGCCAGGATTTCCCAATCTTTATTATGGCAAGCGCCCCTACACTAATGTATTTTTAACTGAGGCAACCTGTATACCAAATCATTTGTACTATATATCTGCAGACTTAATTGTCCATCTTCCCTTGCCCCCCTAGCCTCCCCTCGTGGCTCCAACTTTGGAAAAAAATATCTTAAGCAACCTTAATATACGACATCCATGTTGGAACTGGGGCACTACGCACTCTGCGTAATAAGGTAGCTGCAGGCCTGTTTGTATCTAATATCATTTTGTGGGCCCCAATTTTCTAGTGGCGTCCCTTGTTTTAAGTGTCTGGTACCAAACTGAGCCTGTATTAAAAAGAACGAGACAGAAGAGCGGAACCGAGACAAAGACCAAAACTGTTTAAATGAAAGAACCAAGACCGGGACCGATAGAACTGCTGAACCTGAGCCAGCACAACCTTGCACATTATTTATTAACATGAGTTACGTCGATGTCAAAAAATATATTTAAAATATTATTTTTTTTTGAAATTTTTTTTAAAATTCATAGGTATTCAAAGAAAATGACATTTTGCAGAATTATTTTTCACACATAAACAGATATTCACACAAAAATTAAATTTTTTGCTCCATTGCATAATTTGACCGAATAAACTTTTTTCCCAAAAAAGTTCAAGTAATACACAAAATTTCCTTAATTTCGGGATGGGGGGGCTACAGACCCTCCACTCCACCCCATGTGGACACCTCTTAACTTTACTTCGTGTTATATGTGGGGTTGTGGGAAGGGCACCCCCAAATACAACTTCAACTATCTGGTTCCTCTGTTTTCTTTCAGAAATAAACAAAGCTATATTCATAAATCATACTTGATGGCCGATGGGTAATTTCGAACATACTTATAAGATATATCAATTATGATTTTTTTAACATTACAACTTATCTGAAAATGTACTACATATAGATTCTTTCCTTCACCAAAATATAGCTTTACTTGGTACTGTTGAATCAAAATAATATTATCCAGAAAATGTCTTAATGTTTGTTATAATTTACTGTATGATACAAATAGTATTAAATATTAATTGTCATAATAGAAAACTTTGGTATGTAAGTATAGAGTAGCAAAATTAAGATTATTTGATAGTGCAAATAAAATATGTGAAGTATATATTAATGGAGAATAGTAGAAACGGCAAAGAATAATCAAAATAGTCTAAATGATTTAGTATCAAAGGGTGTTAACGCAAATATACAGTCATGTGGATTCAATATGTATCGAAGAAGTCAAAGCTGTAGGAGATCGTGGAACAAGAGCTAAGAAAGATAGTGTAGACAGTGAGGTTTCCAATTTCCTCATAAGAACGGGAAAGTTTGCTTAGAAAAAGCATCGAATGCACAAGATGTGATAAGAGAGGCCACTATGCAAGAGTATGCAGGTGTCTAAAAGAAAACTCTAATTCGATCATCAACTCTATTCAAAAATCTGAAATGAATAATTTAACCATCGCTGCATTGAATGTCTATGGAAATTACTTCAAAAATATAATAGCTATATATGACAGTGTTGCAATTGTATCGGTTGCTGGATCAAGAGTTCAAAGTAAATATCGATTCCAACCCAACTAAAAGAGTATCGTTTAGAATATATATTTCACTTAAATTATTTATTTATTTATACTTGAAGGAAGAGGGATTGTTGTATATTATTAATATATAACTTCCCTATAAATAACTTTATAAAATGTATATTATATTCTGTAAATTTATGCAAGACAAAATATATTGTGAGATAGAGAACATCAAACCCATCATTATATGAAGTGTACTTATAACTTCTTAGTAACCACCAAAGGATGAATAGATAACTTTGGCACGAAATCTACAGAATAGAAATGAGGCAATAAAGTAACAAATTATTTAAAAAATATTGTTAATATTTATGCGTTGACAATTAAATGATAACAAAACATTCATTTCATTTGGCGATCAATAATTCTCTCAATTTCTTAGTACCCAGTTTGGACATCCTTTTCGTATTGATTATATACATCACACTAAAGGCTCTCTCAGCATCACAATTGACAATTGTAGTATTTTTGTATACTAGGTTTTCACTTGTTGAGAGTTGCTTTAGTTTTGTGGAGCCAGGATTCTTTTGAAGCACTTCTTTTTAACTTGGTCTTGAATGGCTCTTACTTCAAATCTTGAGTAAGATTCTCTACTATGGTTAGGCTCGTAAGAAAAAGAAATCTTTCCTCAAGAGCAGTTATTGCCAAAGGTATTTTTCCTGTATATTTTTCAATAAACTTGGAGAAATTGGGATGATCCACAACATTTAAAAGGATGTTACAAGACACAAATAACTTTGCTATGTCCAAATTGAATGATGAACCGTTTAATTCTCCTTCGTCTCCTTGAATCTGGTGTTTCTTGAAGACTTTTAAATTATTGATGTGATGAGAGGTTTTAAAATGGCGGATTACTTGCCATAAAGAACGAGATGGGCACGAGAAACTGGCCAAAACGGTAAGATACACTTTTATTTTCCAAATCATTATTCCACACAACAGTACCTCCGTTGTTAGAACCCCATTAAAAAAGACATGTTTTCTTCAGTATAATGATGATGCACGTGAGAGAGCAGTAAGGGAAAAATGCATTGATGATGATTAGTACAATACTGAGGAAAAGTTGTTCGGAAGATGCAAGGGTACCAACGTGTTTCATTCCTTTTTTTATATAATCTCTTTCAACCAATCAAATTCGTTCTTTTTCAATGATTCCAACATCCCTAGTTATTTAAATGCAAAGGGGAAAATCCAGTGGGGAATTGACAATTAAAAAAACAAAAAAAACAGAAAATCAATAGGATAACCTTAACAATTATAAGAATGTTTTGGAGGAGAAAAAGAATAATGCTCTTGACGCTTCATTAGATCAGCTACAATGAGTTGTGACAAGAGAGGAAGGAAAAAAGGATATAAGCAAGGACATTAGCTAGTATTACTCAGATATCGATCCCTAATTCTACTCTGAGTCCAACAATGACTTACAATTATATCTCTGCATCAAATGCTCAGGTTTACGCTCCATCTTTAATGAGCACACACAAATGTTTAATCAGGTTTTGAATATAATTGAATCTATTTAGGAAAGGATGTTCACCACTAAGGAATTAAATAACAATGACAACTGCTTATTTTAACTGTTCTTTATACTACCAATTAGTACAAATTAATGGGCCAGCTACACTGGGCATACATGTATGGTTATATGTAATGCCCTAGCCGTAGTAATTTATTAATATATCCTATCTACAAGGTGCGAAGTCTGTACAAGTTGCAAATTATTTCATTATTTGGTCTTGTAATGGCCAGCTACACATTCATACTATCCTTTCATTTTTATTTATCGAATGACATGGTTTTATGTATTTGCAGAATACAGAATGTATTTATTTACAGAAAACTTATATTTTAGTAATTTTATAAAAATAGCCAAAAATGACACCATTAATATATGGAATATTCCATTATTGTATCATTCTCATGTATGTACATGTCGAGTATTTGTAAAAAAGGTTTAGTTATTCCTGATAAAATGTTCCGCGAGTTAAATTTAAAATAAAATCACTTTTAATCTCAATAAATGGTACATTCAATTGAGTTAAAAGGGTGTTTCTAATCACTTTTAATATGGCATTAAAAAGCTTTGATTGTTCTAATACACATACATGTAGAAAGTCTTCAAAAGAATTATGATTTAACAGGTTATATTCTGTAATTATTAACATATAAATATATGTTCAAATGCTTCTTGCAAATGGTCAATTTGAAGTCATTTTTACGCAAAATAAGCATATAAAGATTATTATATGATAGCTAAGAACAGGATATCATCCATTGGAATGTTATACCAAGGTATTAACAAATATTTGGTAGATCCACTTTTTGATAATATGCAATCCTCCTAATATTTTGTTTATCGTCAAACAAGTATTGAGTAAATTTATTTTTAACTCTTTATATTTAAATGTATATATACATAAACGTTGAAGTAGGGATTGGATGCGTTTATGATTTTTCTTACTTAAAGTGCAATAGATTGACTAATAATTTGTCAGTAGAAATCTAAAATCAAAAACTGTAAAAATTATTGTTTTTTTTTACTTCAAATACAGCTCAATATTTCATGGACATAGTTAAGTCAATTACAAGCCTTTTATTCAAATTTAAGGAATGAATTAAGATATCCAAGAATAGTAGCTATAGTTTAGAACCCCTTTATTTGATTTAAGAGACTTATATTGACCCATGGATAGCCCATTTCAAATAATTTATTGATAGAAAAGGACAAGAACTATTCGTCAAAGTATACTGACTGGGTGCGTTTCCCTTTATTGCTCACATACTATCTAATATGTAATTGTTTAACAAACAGGAGATAAGATGGACCAAGCAAAAAAAACATATTCTTTGACATGATACTTGGAAGAAAAACTATTTATATTTTCTTCAAAAGTGGTCCTTTCAATGGACGCCCGGCATGTTTTTTGCTCTCTTTACGTACTCATAAACATCATACACACTATTTGAACCATTCACCTAAGACATAGTATATAAAACAGGCCGGCATCATCACTTCCATACCATATTCATTATAATAAAATCCTCTGTTACCTGTAACTGAATGGATGAACGTGTCCTTTTAAGAAATACATACACTAGTGAGTAGTTGTTTTATTATAATAAGTTAAATAAGAAGAAATGGGTTGTTCCTCTCTGGAGACTCGACTGGATTCATAAATAACCAAGTGTAGGCGCATAAACCGTCATCAGTAGGACTACGAGTTCTTCAAATCCCAAGGTAAGGTCTTATGAATAAGATGTATTGTTATTAAGTATAGTTGAATGAATTGTTGGTTGTTTACCTGTAGAAGCGAGCAACTACTAACTCTCTCACTCTCCTTATATTCTTCTTCTTACTTTGGCTCCATGCAAGGAAGTATTGTAATACTAAATATATAGAGTCGAGTCGACTCTTTAGTGATAATTATTGCCAAGAAACAACCATACACTCCTTGGGGGCTTAAGGAGTGTCACGTAAAAATGAAGTCAAACTGAGGTATACTCCTCCTTCAGTCAGTAAGGGCTCTAAATATCCCTTACAAATAATCCCCATGCTTAATAGAAGAACTCTTGAAATAGTATTATTATTATTGGAAGTAATTTCTTTTGTAGGACTATAAAACAACTGTTTTTTACAATGGGGTTATCTGCAACTAAGCCTGTTTCAAGGACTATTTTTGGAGGGTTTTCTAGGAGAACGTCTTTATAGTTGTATATGTGGCACGTCTGCACAAAATGGAGTGTTTGCAATTCTTCGTCAATTATCCTCAATTCCTACAAACACATTATTCTTATTAATCATTAATGTAGCCTAAACTAATTGTTGCAAGAATAGATGAGAAATTGATCGATTTTATCCTTGAAAAGGGCTTTTTTTGGCCAATTATAAGTATATTAAATCAAATAAGGATCTAAATATAGATACAATTCTGGAGTATTATAACTCATCCATTGATTTGAATACTAAGTCCACGATTGGCTTAAATATGTAGATGAATCATTGACTTTTAAAACTATGTTCAATTACTATCTACAAATTAATTTCTTATTAAACCTTTGTTAGACCTGCAAATTGCACTTAAAGTAGCTAAAATTGATCATCAGAGTAAAAAATTGATAAAGTCTATTTGAAAGTTACAAAAGTTCTTTAAATCAAATAAAAAATTTAAACTATAGCTACAATTATTGTGCATCTTAAATCATGCCGTTAATTTGAATAAAAAGTCCATGAATGACTTAAATATGTACATGAATCATTACGCTAATTGAATTATTGTCTTATTAAATCTTTGCTGGGCCCACAAATTGCACTTAAAGTAGCCAAAATTGATTGTCAACATAAAAGAAATGAGAAAGATATAAAGTATATTTAAAAAAAGTTATATTAATAACTTAGTATTAGGGATATATTAGTTCTTTGAAACCAATAAAAAATATCAACAATAGCTCCAATTCTTTGGTATTTTAAGTCATAGTAGTAGTTTGAAGAATAAGCCTATAATTCACTGAAATACGTCTTTGAAATATTGGGATGTAAATATGAGATAAAAAAGCATAAATTGAGATTTTCTCCAATTCTTGATTTTTATTCAAGATTGTTTTTTTGTTGACATATATTATATATAACAAGTTTGTAGGTTCACTCAGTTATTAATCTTCCATAAATGTGTCTTTAATACATTAATATATGCTATGTAGATAGTTAAGATTAGTAAATAATAATAATATGAACTTCTCACGTTACGACATTGTCTATGAAAGACGTACTACTTTCTAAATGGATCATTATTAGATCTCTAAACTATCATTTCCGGTACTGAATAGCTGTTAGTAATAATAATATTATAGATATTATTTGTATAGGTAGGCTAGGGTAGCCAGGAGCAACGCCATATGTTTTCAATGTGGTTGAGAAATGAATAATAATTATAACGTTGAAAAAGGTTTATAGTTTCTTGAAAAGAAAACATTACAAGGAAGTTCCTTATAATAGTAGTTGTAGGTTGCGTGATGTTGTCAGGGATTGAGCTATGAATATTTCCTTTCTTAAAATAATTATGGAAAACACTCCTAGTATATTTAGGAGTGTGTTTTGAGAAATATATTTTTTTTGTGAGAGGTTGGTTTTTGTAATTTTTTTGGAAAAAAATTAAATATAAAACATTTAATTTCGCAGAAAAAAAAAATCAAAAATACAGAGCTCTCATAAAAGATTAAATGTTTAAAAAAAAATTCAAACTCATATATTAAATTTTTTGGAAAAAATATCCAAAGTATAGCTAATTATTAAATTTTTTAAACTTTTTGAAAAAATCCACATTTATACATTGAAACTAATTTTTTTGAGAAACAATTTCTAAAATCCACAGCTCTTCACATAAAATTTAGTTTTTATGGGAAAAAAATTTAAAGATAAAATTTTTTGGAAAAATTTTCTAAATTCAAATGCATATTTGAAATTTTTATGAAAAAAATTTCCGATGTTAAACACCAATTATTACATTTTTTGAAAAAAAAATTCAAAAATCAAAATTTATTCTCAAAAACATAATTTTTTTAGAAAAAAAAATTCAAAAATCGACAGCTCTTCCTAAAAAAATTTTATTTAAATATTAATTCTTATTTTAAACTGTTTTGTAGAAAAATTGCAAAAATCTAAAACTATTCAGAGAAAATTTAATTTTTTGAATTTTTTTTGAAAAATTAAATTAAATTTCTAATATTAAATTAATACATCCCATTTAGCCCATCCCCTCCGGAGGTCCCTAGTATTTATGTTCATTTATTCCTCTTGAGATCATTTTAAAAACTATATAAAAAATGTTTGGACCATGGAATTCATGAGTAATCTCATATTTTACCCTGTTAGATGCCCAAAGACATTGCTCAAAAAATGTGTACCGCATACAAGGCAATTTTTCTTCTTCTCTTGTTTTAGACATGAGCAAAAATATTCATACATAAATCCTATATAGGTATACCTATAAATACATATGAAAAAATCACAGGTAAAATGTTTAAAATATATGCGTCTCTCTCCCTTTAAATGGATTGGATTCTTAATAACTATGATTCTTATTTACCTCTAACTAACGTAAAACCATCGATTTGATCATTTAAATCCTCATTAGAATGGAGCTCATCTGAAAAGCAATATTTTTGAAGGAAAGGCATATAAATAATCAAAATGCAGTCGGAGCTACGGAGTGGAGATCTAGTTTGGTTCGATCCAGGAGTAGGCTACGTCCTTCCAGGAGAAGTGATTGAATACCATGAAAATGCTCAAGTTATTATGGTTCAAGCCGTGATCAACAATGTCACAAAGAACTTTACTCTGAACAATCTGAGTTCCGTATGTATTTATGCATACCACTGTGACCAAGATAAACTCTAATGTTTATGTTTTCCATTTCAGGTTCGTCCAAGACAGGATTTGGGTCAGGGTGGAGTGGAAGATATGATAAGCCTTCGGGATATTAATGAGGCATCTATTTTGTGGAATATTCGACTTCGCTATGATAATCGAAATATCTATACTTTCATTGGTACAATCCTCATTTCTGTTAATCCATATCGAGCATTCGATGAGGATGGGGAGAACTTATATGGGCTCAAATCCGTGGCTAAATATGATGGTCAAATTTTAGGAACTCTTCCCCCACATTTGTTTGCGATTGGAGCTTCTGCTCTTGCTCGACAAGTTGCGTATCCCAAAAAGAATGTAACCATTCTTCTCAATGGAGAGGCAGGCTCTGGAAAAACAGAGTGCTGCAAGCTACTTCTTCAGTATTTATCAGCAGTGAATAAATCTGCATCTAATCTCAAAACCGAACAAATCATTGAGGCGTCGCATCTTCTAGAAAGCTTTGGACATGCTCAAACCCTGCGCAATAATAACTCATCACGCTTTGGAAAGTTTATTCAAATGTACTTTAAAGATGGCATCATAAGTGGTGCTAAATTCAATGATTATCTCCTAGAAAAAAGCCGCATCGTGTCCCATAATTCTGACGAGAGAAACTTTCATGTCTTTTACGAAATGTTAGCTGGTCTGAGTCGAGAACAAAAAGAAAAATTCGGTCTCATGACCCCTGATAAATATTTTTATCTCAACCAAGGAGAGAGTGCAGGAGTCGATGGAAAAAACGACAAGGCGGACTTTGAGAATTTGATCTCTTCTTTCCAAGTACTTGGATTCTCTCTTGAAGAGCGTGATGCCATATTTAAAGTCCTTGCATCTATTCTACATTTAGGGAACGTATATTTTCACCGTAAACATTTCCGTAATGGTGTTGAGGGAGTAGAGATGGGCTCGAATGTTGAGATCAAGTGGACGGCTCATCTACTTCAACTTACCTCAAATTCTCTTATCCAGGTCCTTACCTCTCGAATATCCCCTGATTCCTTGGGTGAGCCAATTATTGTTCCAATGAACATTGACCAGGCACTAGACGTAAGGGATGCCTTGTCTAAATCCCTCTACGGTACCTTATTTACTTGGATTATCAAACGGCTTAACAAAATAATCTCCACAAAAAGTAAAGGAGTTGGCATGAACAAGGGGATTTGCATTCTTGATATGTTTGGATTTGAGGACTTAAATGAGAATAGTTTTGAACAGCTCTGCATCAATTTTGCAAATGAGAACCTACATAGTCTGATAAATAAGAGGATATTTAAAGCAGAGCAAGCCGAGTATGCTAAGGAGCAAATCGATTGGACTCCAATTAATTACATTGATAATGGGCCTATTCTAAATATACTATCCAAGAAACCTGTTGGTATTTTCCATTTATTAGATGATGAATCCAATTTCCCTAAAGCAAACGATACTTCTTTCCTCGATAAATGCCACTATAATCACGCTTTGAACGAATTATACTCTCGACCAAGAATGTCTTCAAGAGAATTTGGAGTCAAACACTATGCAGGACAAGTCTGGTATAACGTAGATGGCTTTCTAAGAAAGAATCGTGACTCTAAAAATCCAGAGATCATTAGTCTACTCTCAACAACAAGGGATCGTCATTTACACAATATGTTTTCTAATTTATTCCAATCCCTTCCCAAGGGGGAATTGCTCCCAAATGTTAATAGTGGAAACGATCATTTAGTTACAATGAAGCCAAGAACAGCTACTGTGTCTGCACGATTTATAGAAAATTTGCATCAGCTCCTGGGTATAATTCAGGACTCTCATCCCTTCTATGTACTCTGTATCAAACCGAATAACTCAAAAGTACCTGCCAAATTTGATATGCCCCTCGTTTTGGATCAACTCCGTGTCAACACTGTTTTAGAGACAATTATGATCCGCAAAACGGGATATCCAATACGTATGAAGTATAAACATTTTGTTGAAAAGTTTAAATGCCTCTTGGGTGCAAGATATCCAAACATTGGCTATTATGGTGGAGGAACTCCAACTACAAAAGAAATGGCTCGTAACATTGTGGAAAAACATGCACGAAATCGTGGAGATGACTATGAATTTGGTTCCACCAAGGTTTTTCTAAAAGTAAATATACTCTATAAGCTTAAATATATACAATACATTTGATATTATTTATAGGAGCACCTACGAAAGAAAATTGAGACAGAGAGACGTCTAATTCATGATGTGACCGTTGTTAAGCTTCAACGAGCTGTAAGAGGTCATTTGGCTCGTAAGGAATTTCTTAATAAAAAGAAATCTGCAGTAAAAATACAGGCAGCATATAGGGGTTGGACAGCTAGACAAGACTATTGCAAAATGCGTAAGGGTGTTATTGCATTACAGGCAATTTATAGGTAATAATTATGGGTTCTTTAAACAGATAAATTCGAGTAAAATAATTTTGGGGTTTATTTATATTCAGAATGAAGAAACAACAATCCAACTATAGTCAGCTCAAGGAACGAATCCATATGCAACATCAAGCAGAGGAAGAGGAGAAACGAAGACGAATAGTTGAGAAGCAAAAAGCCTCTGCAGCGTTCCATGAAGAAAAGAAAATACGCATTGAGAGGGCTCGACTTGCACGGAAGCAAAAGATGAAAGATGACGAATCCATCCATATGAGAAAGATTTCTCGCGAACACATAAAGAGAGAACTAGCATCATCTCGTGTCACAAGCCCTTCAAGCAAAGGCTATGAAGAAGTAGAAGAAGATTACTTTGATGAAATTGACGATGCTATGACTGAGGATGACTTCAATGTTGTTCCGAACGCAATTCATCATCAATCGGCATCAAATCTGCAGAGGACTCGTGAATCCCAATCCCATCATCACCATTATCAGACCTCTCAACATCAAACCCATCATAACTATCAAACTTCTAAGCATCAATCACGAACCATGGAGGAAATGGAAGATGATGTAGTCGAAAAGAAACCAGGGACTCCTTCTTCACTAAGTGAACTAATTCGAAGTAAATCGCCTCCGAACAAGTTAATCAAAATTCCTCCCAAACTATCTCTCACAACTCCGTCGCCCCCCATCCTAAACCTTTCCCCTACGTCTCCAAAGTACAATACGAGTACAAAGAGCTTCACTTCACGGGAAATGCAGCAAAAAGTGAATCACCTAGAGATCCCAGCTGAGCTTGCATTCATCATGTCTCATATGGAAAAGAGTCAGGCTTCCTTGAGTACAGAGAAACATTTGGGAAAAATTGCAGAGCCCCTCCCCTCTGTTCCCTTTAGAGGAGAGCTTAAATTGCCAAGTGACATTGACTATTATTCCTTTTCTAAAGTTGCAAATATTTATTTCAAACATCATCTTTGGGAAATGAAGACTGATCCGATCAAGACACCTTTTTTGAGCAAGAACAAAGAGAGTGACTATCAAGAATCTTTAGCTCTTTTTAAATTGATTTTACGCTTTATGAATGATCCAAACTTGAGTGGAGTCAAAGAGAAGGTTCTATCAGACTATATAATAACTAAAGGTAGGTGCATATGTTGTATTTTTTTTAATGTAAAATTTTATGAGTCACTTAATATTATTCTAGGAATTAAAAATGAAAAACTCAGAGACGAAATATATTGTCAGCTTGCCAATCAAACCCGTAAAAACGGCGACAGTGAGAGCAATGAGCGCGGTTGGTTTCTTATTTCTAATTGCCTCTCAGCCTTTCCTCCCTCTAAAACCCTTTATAAATATTTGCTCAAATATGTCTCAGACAATGCTGTTAATGGTTATAAACATGTTTGTCAACAAAAACTCTTGCAAGCAGGGATAAACCATGAGTCAAGGTAAAAATAATTTCAAATAACAAAATAATACTTTTTATGTAAGTATTTGTGTTTTTGCAAAAATATTTCAGAGCTTATCCCCCCACTAATCTGGAATGGCATTCAAACAAAAAACGTGTCAAAATGGCTGTGGATGCCACGTTCCCTGATATGGAAATCCGTCCTGTACCTATTGAATCTTTTACTACAGCTGAAGAATTTGCTGCAAATGCCCTATGTTCCAGAGGGATAGCTGAGCTTTCAGGATGGACTGTTGGATATGAGTGTGGAGAAGATTCCTTTGAGCTAACTGGATCGGATTTTGTTATGGACATTTTGTCAGAAGGAGAGTTGCCTTCTATTTTCCCTAAAGGAAAGGTGCCGTTTTTGCAATTATCCGGGGTATCTCGACCAAGTAAAGTCACAGCTGTGCCATTGGAGATCCCAAACGTGACTGACGAAATGATGAGCGCTATTTCTAATAAGAAAAGATCTCATTCGGAGGATCGGCTTCTCAAAGTTGATGACTTTGGTCTCTCCTCTGATTCCATTTTGAATAATCGATATTTTGAGAGTAGTGGTCAAAGCAAAGACGTGAGTAGCAAGAGTAAGTCTCTTGATAATTTGTTAAACTCCGTAAACTATGGATTGAGTGAAAATAGTCGTCTTAATCAAAGATATCATGAGGTATCTAAGGATGGATTGACAAGCACGAACACAATCACCAAGTTTACAACAATCCTTAACAATTCCAGAAACGAAACTAATAATAACAGCAAATCAAGTAAAACCGAGTGGGAAAAAATCGGACTGTCATCCAATAATCCATTAAATGACAGATATTTCAGTCAGCCTGATCTTTTAGAAGCAGCCAACACTCAAATAATTCAGAAGGAAACCTCCTCTCAAATGACTCGTTCAAGTGGAAACTTGAAAATGGCAGAAGAATTGGAAATGACGATTTCTGCTAATCAAATTAATCTGACCAATATCCTCAGAAAAGGTCGACCACGCTTTGTTAAAGGACGAAGGAACATCAAACAATCATCTGCAATGTCAGACACCTCTGAAGCTCCTTCTATTGCCTCTCATGTACGACGTGTAAGAGTTCCTTCACAAGCTTCTGATGTAGATCAGTTTTTGGATGATTTATTCATGCCAGTTCTTGATGCCGACGATGGACTCTCTGATGCAAAATCCCTTGCTGCTTCCATGAAAGGTGGTGGAAAAAAATTCAAGAAACTTACAAATGTAAATGAGTTGGTTTTGAGTATCAAAGGAACTCAGGATAATTCTGCACCAGGAGAATTTCATCCTCCACCCCCTCCCCCAGCTCCTCCACTAGCAGCATCCAATCTATCCATGGGATTCCAACCCATTCCTGGTGTCGTCACACCAACAATGTCCCCTCCTCCAATGCTTATACCCACTCCTGTTCAGGGTTCTTTTATTAACTCAACAAATACTACCACTCCCCATCCACCTCCAACAGTGTCACAAGATGGCTCTGCTCTGGCTTTTACTTATGTTCCAGTTCCTGTTTATAATATTGGGGGTGTTGGTCTGCCGGGTATGATGTCTCCAAAACCCGAGGAAATAGTTATGTCCAATAATAATAATACAAGCAATAACAACAATTTAAATATCAATGCTAATGGCTCAAATAATGCCTCTTATCAGCAGGCCTTCATTCAAAACGCTGTGGCTCAAAATATGCAGATACAACAACAATTAATGATGCAAAATCAGGCTCTTTCGACACTTCTTTCTCAAGCAGTCACTAGTCCACAGCCCACATCCCTTACCTCAGTTATTTCTGGACTAAAGATCAATGAGGACTCTGTCAATGATGAAAAGAACATTGAGCTTAGATCTTCCTCTCGAAAGAGCAATTATAGAGTCCTTGAAAATGATTCGTCCGAATATATCACTAGGATTTCAAAAACGACTCCAAACACTCCTAAACTTTCTACTGCATCCATGGAAATGGAGCTAGCAGGAATAATGGACCCATATATAAGAGCACGAACGGTACGAATTGGAAAGTGGAGATGGCCCCCACCCAAGGAGGAAATGGAAAGTGCAGAGGGAATAATTGGTGGTCAAACAGAAGGTTTTTTTGAGTTTAAAATGAGAAAAATGCAAGAGAAACGAATGTCTTCACAGAGTCGAAGTGCTGTTATGTCACCGAGCTCAGGAGTTCATCAGCAACAATTCAATGAACAGTATCGAGAACACCAACATCATCCCCAACAGTATCAAGAAAAACAACATCGACAACTCTCAGAAGTGCTTCAACTCCAACAACAACAATTTCGTGAGCAGCAACAACATCTGACAGATTCCTTCGCTGTCCATCAACAAAAGTATCGAGAACAGCTTCAGGAGCAACAACAGCAGCAACAACTCACAGAGTCTCTCCAAATCCATCAACAGCAGTATCGAGAGCAACTCAAGGAACAACATCAGCAACAGAGTGACATGCTCCATCAACAGCAGCTTCATGAGCAATTACAGCAACAACAAGAATTCCAGGAGCAACAAAAGGCGCAACAGCAGCACTTGATTCAACAGCAAAGCCTACTTCAACAACAACAGCAGCAATTAAAAGAGCAACAACAGCTGTTCCAAGAGCAGCTTCAAGCACAGCAGCGAGAGCAGCAAATGTATTTAAATGAAACTAGGCAACAGATTGAGAATCAGAGGGAATTGATGAAATCAAAAAAGAGAATCACTTCACCCATCAACCATTCAGGTTTTTATTAATTTTTTAATTTATTTGCAATATGTGGTGGTGTGTTAACATAAAATAATCTGGAACAAAAATCAAGAAAAGTAGAATTGTCCTATATTTTTTTTTCATCATATATATACCATATAGACAGAACATTAGTCTTGCTAAGTTACTCATTCTGTGAGTACGCTCCTGTTATATTAAAAATGAGCGGTGCTCATTTTTTTTTGCACATATAGGCTTATTTGAATTTGGCAACTCTTCCTGATTGGACTTAAATTCAATTGTGATGTACGATTTATGACAAACATTTATTATTTGCATTAGCTCATAATAATCCAAATGATTGGTTTATTTAAAATAGGTATGTCATGAAACTTTAATTTGTTTTTGGGTGTACCTTGGGCACAAAAGTTTGGGAGCCACTAACTTAGAGGACATGTATTTATGAGGTTTCGTACTCAATCATGCAGTTAAGCCTTATAGTTTGCTTGATCTTGCACAAGGTTTCTCATGTTTTAGAACGTATGGCCCTGTTGTCATCATCTGTCAGCATCAAATGGAAATATATCGAGTTCAGAACAAGACACAGAATCAATAGAAACCCTTTTATATAAATGTGATTAATCCTATTTTTAATTTGGGATTCTTTTAAGGGTAAAAAATAGCTCTGAACGATTATAGTCCCGAATTACTATAATTCCAGATATTTGAGAATTCAGATGAATCAGAGAAAAACTGAGATCCGTTTTGGACTTAAAGATTATTTGTTTTTTGGCTTGAATTCATTTGTACAAAATGAGTATTCCCCAGTGGTATTTGTGTATAGAATTTTACGATAATTTGTCAAATAGTACAAATATAATCCAGGCTACTGTTAAATCAGTCCTTATTTATTTGGTCCCGTCCAGTTCAGTCTTAGGATAGGTCTTTAAAACCGTTCGTCCTTAGACAGTACTATAACTTATTAAAAAAAGAACAAATAAATTTGAGTGACTTTATAAGTTTTTAGGAATGACATGTAGGACTGAGCTGGAGGGGACTGTTTCCTTCAGTCCTAAATAAGGAATAACACAACTCTAACCCAGGCTCAATTTTTATAAAAAACAATTCAGCTTGGATTTGTGTTGACAGAACAAAGTACATCTTCATCACCTACATGAGTACCTAGAGGTACAACGTACCTACGTACATTGGAAGGCCTCAAGGCCTAGAGTACAAAGCTATAAAAAATCAAGGAATTGACATTAAGATTTAGTTTGTGTGACATTTAGATATGGAATTATTTATTATGTACAAATACAATTCTTATTTTCCCTTCATAGAGTGGAATACAAATAATACTTCCTCAGTTGGAAAACTCAAACTCACCAACGAAATGAAGAACATCTTAGATTCGGCCGTTATTAAAAGTCATTCCGTTGATGAAAACGGAAAATTGGAGCTATCGGAACTCGAAATGCAGGATGACGATGATGAAGATGAGGCTCGGGCCATCAACTCAGTCCATTTGCATTCTATGAACACAGAAATACAACGACTTACAGAGAACCGCAAGTTCCTTCTTGAACAGAAGACGAATAAAATGAAAAAATTGGGTACTGCTGATGAAGTGAATAGAAAAAATAGTCAACATGAGTCGATCTATGGTATGGACATCACGGACGGGCGACGATCTTCATCTAGCCATGCTCCTCCACCGCCTCCCCTGCCATTTGTATTCCCTGGATCCCTGAGCACAAAAACCGGAGACAAAGTCAATCGATCCAAAATTGAAATAGAGGACTTATTTGAGTCTTCCACCACCAAGAATCGCTATAACTCCATGGAATATCTCTCACAGCAGCAGCATGGGGAGCATGGAGAAATACATGAGGATGACTATCAGTCTGTAGATGACATCTCCACCAAACTACATCCACCCAATTCATCCACTACCTTTATGTACACGCGAAATGTCCCGTGGAACCTTCAAATCCGTAAAGAGATTTTTTCCCCATCTGAAAGTCTGAGTAATCCACTTTTAATTCATTTGATTTTCACTCAAATTGTACGTGATACCTTTCGAAAAGGGGATTCGATTCTTAGATTGACTCCTCAGGAATGTTCTCGCCTTAGAACGCTTTTGGATGAGTACTCAATTAATTTGAAAAATCTGGGGAGTACCAAGCATCGTTTGTCCACAAAGAAGAATATTATCGAAATTGCAAAAGATAGCGAATATTACTTTTCAAGGTAAGGAGTAACAATTAATATTTGTGGTTAATATCTTAAATACTCTTCTGTTTGTCATAAATAATAGATTGTATCCTATTTCTTCTGGAGTGGAAGGAGAGTCGCAATTCCTATCCATTTCCCATAAAGGAGTTCGTTTAATTCGTCGTGTTAAGGACCCTGGTCATGATCATTTTGAAGTAAGTTATTTTTCGTAGCTTTGACTTAAAAATATAAAATGATTCATTTTGACTTGCTATTTAAAAAAAAAAGGGGGGACAGAAAGATGCGTAGCACTAGAATGGAAGATAGTAATTTATAGTGTTGGATTCAAGTGTTTCTCAAACTCGAACCTAATTTTTTTTGTTTGTGTTCACTCCATAATAATTGTGGTTAAAAGATTGCCGACAAAATCGTTGGGGTAATATCCTTACGAAGTAAAATCGTGTAGTACATAATCATTGTGAGTCCAAATTATTATGGTTAATATCATCGTAATGCAACCTTCATTGTTAAGCAACAGTACCCGTTGGGGGGCTCAAAAAAGTTTATGAAGGCCGTCCCATTTTTATATATATTTATTTATAAGTCTTTCTTTTTTTGGTGTTATCACACATGGGATCCAAATTGGTTTACAGTTCAGTCTGAAATTTCTCAGACATATTTGAAATTGAAATCATTAATTATAAATTAAACTTGCAGAACGACAATTATTATGTGTGATTTTCTACGGAAAATCACACATAATATTTGTTTTCAATGTATATGAGACGTTATTTAAACAATGTTAGAACTATGACTTGAACCCAAAATTGTTTTTGTAAATGCGTTATTTAAGGGTAGATATAGGGCAACTTGCATTAGTCTGAAACTACTGGGATGAGTTTAGATACCAAACAACGTTATTTTTAACTTATTAGGCAAAATATATATCTCAAATGGACTGTTTCAATTTTCTCATTTTTTCATTGTGACGATGAATATTTCATTCATATATTCGTACAGACAACCTAATATTTTATAAAACTATTTAAGTCAATGAAAGCTTATTATTCAAATTAGGGAGATAAGTTAATAGACTCTGGAATTTTAGGTATAGTTTAAAATCTCTATTTAATTTAAGAAACTTGATTAAAAACAATTAAGGTAACTTATACCCGTCTGTTTCATCGAAATGAAATGGAGTAGAACTTATTCAAATAGATTTACTCGTTCCTGGGTGTGTATTTAATGTAAATCAATACTTAGATCCTTAATCTGAAACAAAACAGCCTTTGAAAAAAATTGTCGGATAAGTTTAAGAACCAAAGAATTTTAACTATAGCTTAGAACCTGTGTTTGATTTGAGGAACTTATATTGGCTCCATTTCTACAATTGTAGTTTGTTATATAAAAACAATCCTGCAACAAAATCAATTGAAGGATTGAAGGACCCAATATATGTTGTATTTTCTTTAGCATCACATATACATACATTTGACTCAATTACCGATTTTCTATTTGAATTACTGGGATAGATTAAGATACCCAAGAATTTTGATGGGGCCTTTGTTTAAATTTAAAAGACTCATATTGATGACTGATGTAGCCCATTTCAATTGCTGTCTGTGATGGTTTCCATATTTTATTGTGAAGATAAATATTGGCTGCTTTAAGTTGTGTCATTTGCGACACATCCAAAGAATAAGGAAGAATAATTTGTAAATATAAATTGACAAATATTCGTCGCATAATACAAATCTCGGTCATCCTTCTTTTTTTTTTTCTTTTTTTTTCCTCTTATACCAGGTATTATTCCACAGGAATCTGAACACTTAGTAGTTAAGTCACTAAAATTACTATATATTTTGATAAATTAAAGCACACACAATTAGTTACAAAAATAAAAGTGCTGAGCTCACTAGCTTACGTACAATTCGAGAAAATGAAACTTTGCGCACTCCAAGCAGTATTGCGTATCCTGGTTCATCGTCTACGCCGTCAGCAAGTCTGAAACGATGGAGGGGAAGGATGACTGTGTCAAAAATATAAAAATGGATCTGCAGAATTAAGGAACTCAGTTCAGGCCAATCTCCTCAAGTCCATAAGAGTCCATACAAGAGCTATTGGCTTTTAACACCAGACTATCCAAATAGCTATACAAAATAGGTTGAAAGAGCTTTTTGAGGCCACTTTTGACACCAGCAATGAAAGAACCCCATCTCCTCCGTTGCAAGACTCTTTTGAACGATTTCTTTTTAGCTCTTTTTTTGACACTTTTGGACCCAATACATCCTTGCTGTCAGCCCCCTCGACTATACCTTTTGAGTGCATGTCGAGAGTAAGTCCTCCAGTCTACGTAATCTAAACCCCCACGTCCTCACAGCTACTTTCAGCCAGCACTGGGATGCCATGATCGAGGGTTACATCCATAGAGTGTGCCAGGACTTACACCACCTGAAGGTCATCCTTGCACCTATGAGCAGCTACATTAATGATAAAGAGAGCTCAAACACACATCTATTTTTAGTATTGACTTTGCTGAAATTATATAGTTAATTAGGAAATTACGTCTTGTTGAAGTTTAAAATACAAAGTTTTGAGATTGTAATGGAACACTCGGTACATTTAAATTCAAGTGAATGAGTGAATTATAGACTTTCTATTCAAATTACTTGGGGAGTATTGATAACAAAGAATTTTAGCTAGAGGACAGAACCTTTATTCGATTAAATGAACTTATTTTGGGACCCATATGACTCCTCTGAATAAAATAACAATTTGAAGAATAAAAACATAATCCTATTTCAATCATAGAAAAACCATTCTATCTTGCTTTTATGGTAGACGGGCTACATAATTTTCAACCGAACTCGGTAATCGAGCCTACTTGTAACATGAACTCGTAGGCTCGATGCAAGAATCGAACATTGTTATTCAAATCTAACACAAGAGTAATTAATCAATCTCATGCCTTGTCATTAATTTTTATTTGATTGTTTGCCTGTGAATGCCATAGAGTCTGAAAAAGCATATTTTTGAACTCCTGAGTTGCATAATTAAGCCATGGATTTATGAGAAGTCATTTTAAACTCCCATACATTATATACAATATAAATCTTTATTGTTCACAGCAAATAATAATATTGTCTTGGTTCTTGAATTTAAAAAGGAGAATCTACAAAACAAAACAAAAATCATTTACTGAAACTTCCTACACTGATTTGTAGCAAACCACAAGGAAATAATATAATTATTATTAGTCGTAGTAAAAAAAGAACTTATAATTTAAATCATTTGTATCTATTTGATTCATTTCTTTACAGACGCTTGAAACATATACATTCGAAGACATTGGAGAAATATCCACCATAAAGTCCAACGGACTTCAAATAGTAACACATACCGGAGGTCGACTTATCGCTTCTACTCCCAAAGCGGTTGTGATCAAAGATCTACTAAACACATATCTTATTGAAGCCAATGCGAGCTCTTATGACTATGTCAAAGCCCTAGGAGAGTTTCATTCTGGGGATGAAAACGCCATTTCCTTTAAAAAGGGAGATATTATCGCCGTTGTTCCTAAAAGGGATTCGTATACAGAAAAGGGGTGGCTGTATGGTATTAAAGATGGAAGCTATGGGCTATTCCCAGCGGAGTTTGTAGAGAAATTATCACCAAAGTCCATTCGTAGAGAAATGCGCGTCATTGCTAATGTCACTCAGAGGTCCCAGGAGCGAGAGGCTCCTTATGAAGAAGAGGATGAAGATATTGAGAATATGAATTTACTAGAGTCTGGACTTGAGCGACAAACGGATGAAGAAGAAGAGGACGAGGAAGAGATCCTCAAAGTAAGGAATGCAAGCTCCACGCACTATGCATGGGAACGAAAAGGCCCGCAAAAGAATCATCGCCAAAATGGATTGGAGGCTGTTTCAGAGGTCATGCAGAAGAACATAACGAATGGCTCGCATAATGAAGGAAATGTTGTCATACCTCCAACTATACAGGATGATGGTAAAAATCCTCTTCTGGAATTCGCACTCCAGCACTTTCAAGATTCCCTGAAAATGCGCAGTAACGTCGGCAATGAACAACTCCCAGATAAAAAGAGTACGAACAAGAAAAAAAATAAAAACAT
The DNA here is from genome assembly GCF_016086655.4 of Lepeophtheirus salmonis. Taxonomy (NCBI): domain Eukaryota; kingdom Metazoa; phylum Arthropoda; class Copepoda; order Siphonostomatoida; family Caligidae; genus Lepeophtheirus; species Lepeophtheirus salmonis. Next base: position 21,564,442 of record NC_052139.2, read on the forward strand.
TAAAAAAACAGCAGCCACCTCCTCCTCTGGTCTATCGGGAACTGTAGCAACAAATGATTGGACTTGGAAGGATCAGGTGGACCTGGTCAAGTGGACTCCTACAATGATATCTGTAAGTTTAAAATAAAAAATTACTTCTACTATTTTTCATTTGTCTCTCTTTTTAGAACTCTCTCCTTAGACTTGAAGCTCCTGGTCACAACAATTTGGCTCTTGAGTGTTTTGCTTGCATTATGCGCGTCATGGGGGATCTTCCACTATTAGCAAATCAGCATGAAGTTGACTGTGTCAACACTATTCTTATGTATTGTCATAAGCTTGAATCCATTCGTGATGAAGTCTATTGTCAAATTATGAAGCAAACAACGAACAATAAGAGCATGAGTAAGGACTCTTGCCAAAAGGGATGGAGACTCTTCACCATCATTGCTGCTTACTTCTCTTGCTCAGAGATTTTACGGCCCTATTTGTTTAAATATTTAGAGTCTGCAGCCTATGACAAGAGGCGAGCCTATCATGGAACAGCTCTTGTTTGCTTACAAAATCTAAGAAAAACATTTAAATACGGTGGTCGCAAAAATATTCCGAGTATTGAAGAAATTACGGCTATCGTTGCTGGACGTAGTTCAAAGAGACAAATCTATCGACTACCTGGTGGTACAGAGCGTATAATCAACACCAAATCCACAACTGTTGTGGCAGATGTCATTGATGAGCTCTGTAACTTTATTGGAGTCAAGGAGAACAATGAAAAAGAGGAGTTTTCTCTTTATTGTATCATTGAGGGTGAATTGTATACAATGCCACTCTCCAATCGTCATTATATCTTGGATCTGACCAACGGGCTTCAACATCAAAATGAAGAATTTTATCTTATTTTCTGTAGATCAGTTTGGCATTATCCTCTCCGCATGGAGAATCCTCTTTATATCGAGGTAGTTTTTAATCAAATAGCTCCTGATTACTTAGAAGGCCACTTGCTCGTCATGCCTGCCGGGAACCTTGAGGATGAAGAGCTTGTGTATGACATTGCCAAGGTGGCATCTCTCCTTCATAAAGCTGCTGACATGAGTGCTAAACCTACGATAAAAGAAACAAAATTCCTTCTTCCAAAACCCATACTCAATTCTCGAGAAATCAAACCTCCTCAATGGGTTAACATGGTTCAAAGCAGTTGGAAGGACGTTGAACACTTAACGAGCAATGAAGCCAAGGGGCAAGTCCTCATCATTCTATCCGATTGGCCACTCTTTGGCTCAAGTTTCTTTGCCGTCACGCGTTTACCTGATGCTAAAGCATCTAAAAAAGAGGAAATTCCCCCTTCAGATGTAGATGAAGAACTCCTGGCTCTCAATAAACATGGTGTGAGCTTCCTGGATCAAGTCACTCATGAAACAATCCTACACTATCCATTCACAGAAGTCATTTCCACGCGAAAGTTAGAAATCGATGATCGTGTTCTCTATTTAGACATGAAGTGTGGAAATCTCATGTCACAAAATATCACACGGATCAAGACATTCCAAGCAGATGAAATTGCAAGGCTCATAAGACAATATATTACGATTGACCAAAAGCTAAAGGGAAATCATTCTGCTGTTTCAAACTCCGGGAAGAAACATTCCTCTGCCTCTTCTCACTTTGAATGAAGAAGAAGTCAGCTTCCCTAATCAATAGCTTCAATAGGTTATTATACTAAAAATAACTATTCAACAAGAATGTCACTATCTGTTTGAAAGAAAACACATTTAATTATAAATTTATTTTTTACGTATTATGTAGTTACGATGTTATCAAATTATAAATATTAATTATTATTATTATTGGCTATAAAATACAATTTATACCTGACGTAAAAGAATATATTTACATTTAATTACTTCATAAACTATTTGCACATTACGTTACGTAATGTAACATCTAAGTTGTATTTATTTTAATGATGGGAAAATTCCAAAAAAAAATTCCTGCCCATTCCAATGCAATTTTTAATAAATATAACAGGAGCCAATTTTTTTATATTTTAGCTAATATTTATAAAGTACCTTTTTGCGATAAGGGACTTTCAAAGGATTATAATTTAGGGGGATTGGTTTTTGGAATTTTTTTGAAAAAAATTACAAATATTAATATTGATATATAAAATTGTATTTCAAAAATCCAAAACTGTTGATAAAAATTCAATTTTTTGGAAGAAAAAAAAATCGAAAACCTAATAGCATTATCAAAGAATTAAACTTTTTAGAAAAAAAAATCCACAGCTCTTGTTAAAAAATTAATTTTTGCTGAAAAAAAATCACAAATCTACGTCTATTCACAAAATTCCCAAAGTCCACAGTTGTTGACAAAAAATTCAATTATTTGGAAAAAATTAAAAAACTAATTTTTTGCGAAAAAAAATAATATATATATTTCGAAAAAAAAATATATTATTGCATTTTAGGACGAAAGTTTGAAAATTACCAAGATATTGACAGAAGATTAAATTTTTTTGGAAGAAAAAATTGAAAATTAAATTACAATTACTATTACTTTTATTTTTTTTTTAACTGAGAAAAGTAAAAAATTGTTGAAAACAATTAATAAACTAGAATTGGAATCGGGCAAATTAAGCATTATTTAATGCTTAATTTGCCCGATTTCAGAAAAAAACAACTAATTTTCCGATTCCGATTAATGGTTCCATCACTTATTTATGGAACTTATGACTAAAAAGTCCATACTTCTCCCAACCTTTGGGAATGAGTAAGGTGACCCATTAAGATCCCAATCTGAATTTTGGATATGTTTGAAAACATTTATTGAGACATTTTCTACCCAAATTAAAACAAAATCGGGGGTGCTACTTGGTGGGGATGTCGCTTTGGAGGCCGCACCAGATCCCCAAATTTTTACTTTAGATTCAAATGCCATTATGAATGAATGTATAAATTATAGTTTGTGTTCTTGTGCATTTAAAATCGAGCCTCTGTGGGAGTAATTGTGGCCATCCGAACAACACTGGTCCAACGCATTAGGACTAACTTTGAACGGACCTGGAACTGCCCAGGTGAGTTACAGAACCCTAATATTTCATACTCTGTTTTATTATAGAACTCCAGCTCACCAAAAATAATCAATATTGGCGATGATCATGTCGTAAATTGCAAAAAAAGTGTGTATACTTGATTTGGACCCAGCTATGTTCATTATAAAATAAATTATTATAGTATTTAATGGAATACTATGTAGGATTTTCATAATACATAAATAGCATTCGGTATGATTGACTTATTTGCTTAAATACCATATGATTTCGGGCCTTACTTTTTCTTGTCATTGGAAAGTTTGCGTGATCCAATAAAGGTAACAACATGAATATTTCTATAAACTTGATAGAAGGTTTTCCTGTGACCCCAACATTGTTGACGTAGGCCATCCGGGGGCTAGAACAAAGAAGTTGTATAACAATGAAAAATCATTTTTTCAATAATTTTTGGAAAGTAGTCAAAGTCGGAAAAATAAATTAAAGAACTGAAATTTTAACATCCCAAAAATATAACTATCCCCAATATCCATTAAAAATATGTTACTAAATTGTTATACAATCAAATTTCCATATTGTAGACAATCAATTAATTATGATATTGTAAATAATAGTTTTTTTTTATTTATTTTCTAACTATCCTACTCTTCTCGTTCCTCACTGATCAAAAATATTAATAATTGTAGAAATAAAAACCTTTGATAGAGATTTTCAGAGCATAATTTTTTATTATATTCAAATATAACTGTTTGTCTCTGGCATGAAATATTATTTAGTGTGCAGAGGCGTCAGTATGATTTCATTTTGGGGAGGGGCCTTGGTTTTTGGAATAAATTTTAAAAAAAGTTAAAGATCCACAGCTGTTTGCTTTTCTTAATTTACTCTTCCTGCATTCAACGAATCAAATATTATACCGAATGGTCTATTCAAATCTGAACACATTTAATTTTAAACTTTATCAAAATATTAATTATTAATCAAAAATATAATTTCAATAAAATTAATACTATAAATAGATTGTTTGTCTGATCTCTTTTCATCGTTAATGTAGACCCCTTTAATAGCAGTGATGAATTCTAGGCGGAATGTGTGATACTCATTACAGATGTAATTCTTTGTTATGGGATCCCAGTGCTGCCTGACAGTGCCTATGAAGGCCTCGGTATTTGGATGACGGACACTGTAGTTCTTCCCCTTGACTTGCATCCAAAAGTTGGTTTGTATCAGGACAGTGGGGATGCCAAAAGCAGCTTGGAACGAATAAGATGAGTTTCTTTCATTGCTGGTGTCAAAAGTGGGCTATAAACCCTCACACGTTAATAGCTCACTGGACAGTGTGATGTAAAACTCCGATATCTCTTGTATGGACACTCATGGACTTGAGAGGATTGGTCTGGGCTTTTTTTTTAACTCCTTTGGTCCATTTAGACATTTTTGCCAGAGTGCTTCTTCCTTTCTAACGTTTCGGACTTACTGATGTTATAGACAGAGTCCTCTAGACGCCCAACTCCTTCAATTGGGGGTTAACCACCGAAGAGAAATACGTGAATGAAAAAAATAACATATAATTTTTTTTGGGAAAATATTTCAAATATTAACTGTATGAAGAAAAAAAAAAATGAAAAAGTGCAGCTGTTCAAAAAAAATTAAGCTTTAAATATTATATTTTTAGAAAAAAGAAACAAATTAAGCTTGAAACATTAAATTTTTGGAAAAAAGGAAAAAAAATCAAGAATCTATAGTTTGTTGAGTTTTTTTTTTTTTTTTTTGGGGATGGGGGGTGCTACAGTTCCTCCAGGCCACTTTCTATATTATGGAGTTTAAAAATCGATTGGAAATTTCTCCATTTTATCCAATAAAAGTATCAACTATGAGCCTCCAAGAAATTGTCTTCTTCAAGTTCAATTATTATGAAATTTAATACATTAGTGAAAACATACTATTTCCATATTTTATAGATTTTCATAGTCTAGCAGCAAAAATAATTTTGTTCGTATTACATTTTGTATTAACAACTTCTTCTTAAATTAGTTTTGCTCTACTCTAGGTAAAGTATATTATTTTCTTTTAAAATATTATAAAGAATCTCCGTTGAGCATAAATGAAATTATCAACCAATATGTACCAAGTTTTATAAGTATATACAGACACTAAACGATATGTAATAGTTAGCCTTATCAAATACTTGGCAAAAAACGATCAAAATCAATAGAGTAAGATACATATTTAATGTACCTCGCAAACTAGCGTAAAAAACGAGGGTATAACCTAGTAATTAGTCCAATATTCCACATAGTGAGCTACTTATCCTTTCAAACAATGTAATCTGTATTTTATATCAAGATCAGTCACCAAAAAGCAGGAACCTGAGCGTTGTTTACTTATATGAGTTTGTAAACAAAGGCACAGAGAGTGACGTCGTCTTTCAACTAAATAAAATTATTTAGATAACGGACAATTAAGTGGTTAGCACTTTTCCCATTCGAACCGCTGTCGTTTTTGTTTTGAAAAGTTGCATTCAAATGTAATTTGAAGACCAACAACAAATGATTATAATTCCTAATTAAACAAAAAAGATTGCAGAAATATTTAGATTTGTTGGTCCACTCCTTCTTGATGGTTTCCATCTAGAAACAGGGAACTCCTGTCAGGAGTAACACACAACCTCTTCTCCAGACTCACTTGGATAGAATAGTCCAAGAGGTTTGCGTCTGGAGAGTAGGGCAGTCACATGTTGAGATCCCAAAAGTCCGGCAAGTTGTCTGTCAGGAAGGTCCGGGTCTTAGTGCGCACAGAGCTCCGTCTTGAGTTATAACAATGTCGTATTCGAACTTGTATATTGCCTTAGATATCACTTTCTTATATAGAAGTTCGATGTTAGCATCTGCATTGAGATTTTCTTCCTTCTTCACAAAAATAGAAAGGCAGGCGTTGCCTGTACTGGCCACTGAATTTTTTGTACCGACGATATGTCTCACTGAAGCTGAAACAATGTCTGGATGTTCGGGTCTGCTTATTACAGTTCCATCAACGGTGAAAAGTTTTTAAACCGAAAAGAGCCAAAATTTACGCCAATTTTTATTAGCTTTGAGAAAATTTAGAGTCTTCCTTCTTCTTTTCAAACGTCTCAGCTCCCTCTGTTCAGAGATAAGATGTCTTGTTACCCTCCTCTTTGATATTGCACCAATGTCATTCTGTATTGAAAATACTAAAATATGTACCACTAAATAAGAACAACTCTGTAATTTAAACTGCAACCACGACTTATCTACAGGCGCACGCCCCCAGTATCACCACCAAACTAAAAAGGGTTTGAAACGATAGTTACTAGTGATAAAACTCGGTCCAGCACCCTAATTTTTTTTCGGTTTGTCTTAAGGGATTTTTTCTAGACCAATTTGGACCCATCTCTTGGTCCAGACCGAGTATTTATTTTTTTATTTTTCAGTCTCACTTTATGTACCGATTTTTTATAAACCATTTTTTTGTTTTTTTCAGTTGCATATATTATGAGAGACCTTTTCTTTTCTAGATCAAATGGGATTCATTTGTTTCATAAAAATTTCAAAAGTGAACGTTAAGTTCTAGAAAAAATACTGTATACATATAAAAGACAACAAGATCAAAATTAATCCGAGCTATCTCTGTTTAAACTTTGTATAACGTCATTCTACTTGTAAGTACATATGATGTCATGTTATAAACAATTTATCTGTAAAATCGGTCTAAACTGATTTTTTTGGGACAGAAATAGATTGATTTTTTCGTTTGGACCGATTTAGACCGAATTTTTATATGAGACCGGTTCAAACCAACCCTTTTTTAGACCAAACTAATTCTGTCCAACAAAAAATATAAGGTCTCAGACCGGTCTAGGATTTCCAGACCCAACCACAACACTAATAGTTACGACAGATTAATGATTAAATTATGATACGTGAAAAATCCTAGATCAAAGTAAAGTGTATATCCCAAGAAAATGATGCCACGGAGTAATTGGAATTTTTAGACGGGGTTTTGACGCCCTCTTAGTGTTCAAAATCTGATATCCTGTTTTGGTTAGATATAGGGCTCCTTAGTGGCTATTCCTGATCATTAAACGGTCCCTATTGAACGTACGATAGTTTAATTAACATGAAGGAGTAATTGAGCCAAAAACGAAAGGGTTTGCAGGATGTTTTGAGCTTTTAGTCTGTGACTCGTCTTAAGAGATTACTTGTATGAATTTACACAAATATATGCTGTGATCATCGCATTTAATTATTCCTGATTTATTCCAGTAAATGTAAATTAGACAGTCTTGTTTTCGGCATAATATTTTTCTCATCCTATGCTTTTTCAATGGGGATTCAAAAAAGCTGACTTTGTCCAAGTTTGAGGCCTCTCAGCCCAATTTACGTGTGTTATAGGCTAGGCAGGGGATGATACACATGTCAAAATATTCAATATTGCATAGTATTGGTATTGGAGAACATTCTTAAAAATTTTGATATTTGTTCCGATTAGTCTTGTGTCAAACTTTATTTATTCAGACCAGTGCAATCTTTATGGTCCTTTAATAGGGTGTCTACAGGATTATACACATTTTTTAAGGAGGGGAGGGCTTGGTTTGTGATTATTTTTTTTTTGTTAAAAAACCAAATTATTTTGGGAAAAAAAACTTCAAAAAATTAATTTTTTGGGAAAGTTTTTGAAAACCTTTTTTTTTTCAAATATTCAATTATTTAAAGAAAACAAAATCCAAAAATCCATAGTTATTGACAAAAAATTAAATTTTTTAGAAAAAAGCCTCAAAAATCCATTGCTATTCACAAAAAACTAATTTTTTTTATCAAAATTCAACCATCTATAGCCATTTAAACAAAATAAACATTTATTCGGGGAAAAACATTAAAATTTTTAGCATTTTTTTTCTTTTTTAATCTAAAGTTGTTTATAAAAAAAATTGAAACAACATTTCAAATATTACATTTTTTTAAGAAAAAAAAAATTACCCATATATTTGCCTAAAATATTTTCATTTTGACCAAAAAAAATCTTATAAAAGTCAAAATTCCTTAATTTGGGGGATGGGGACTAGCAACTCCAGCCTACCTCCTGCGGACACCCCTTTTTAGACGTTCAATTCTTCGTACTGTCAGTACTAGAACTGATTAGACAGAGAAAAAATTAAGTTGTCCAATGCCCTTAAGGACAAAACTTTATATGTTTAATACTGATATTCAGGAGTGAACTGAACCGGAAGAGACTGAACTGGACGGGACTGCAGTCTTCAGTCCTAAATAATTGCTGTTATAACACTTGCTCCGACATATATATGATAATTTCAGAAAAAAGGAGGGAACTGGAAATAAATTGCGTTCCAATTTTGGTATTAAAAAAAATATACCGAGTAATTGGGAAATAAAACCAAATTAAACAATACATACCAACAACTTAAAAAATGTAAAATAGGAATTTTCTATGAACATTTTCTATGCTCTTCTAATATGCTTGTATGCCAAAACTGGAAGTGATTGTAATATCTTTTTTTTTCATCATACCCCTTTACGTCAACCAACTTTACCCTGCACCGAAAAAATCTTTACACTCTCAATCTAGAACTTTATCAAATATATCTCAACAAACAGTTCTAATAGGGTATGTCAATAAAATAAAAATAACTAATATGATGTCTTAGCTACCCTAATCATCAATGTACCCCCCCCCCTTTAAGGCATTGGAAGGCCTTTAAACCATTGCGGATGTAGTCCTTAGACATGGCATCTTAGTGCTGGTTGACGGTGTCCTTGAAGTTCTTGATATTTGTGTGACAGACAGTACAGGGCTTAGACTCAACATGCACCCAAAAAGGGAAGTCCAATGGGTTGGCATTTGGTGAGCAGGGGACCACATTTTCTTTGGCCAAAAAGGCCAGTTGTCCTCCAACCACTTCTAGGCATTTTTGGACGTGTGTACAGGGGCACCATCCTGCTGGAACACCACGTTCATGTCCGGATAGTTGGCCTAGACCAATGTTAAAAATGCAATCTCCGTTGGTTTCTTACGAGCGTCCAAAGTGTACGGACCAAAATACGTTGGTCACGTTCAGATGATATTTTCTTGGCTTTTAAGACACTTTGTTTATTTTTAGTATTTGACTGGAAATTTTTTAACCTATTCACATAAACCTTGATTTGAGCAGAAAAAACAAAGTGTAAATAAATTTTCGCCGCACCCAGTATTTATATTTATTAAGAATGGGGCTGCAATAAGCTCCAATCCCTTGTCATAACTTTGGAGTTCTATAGAACTCAATAAGAATTAATTGCTACTCCTTGAGCAAGGCTATCCTTATTTTGCCAAGCTTGCTGCTTTAAATGGCTGACACAAGTGCTCCTTAGAGATGAAAATCGGGCGTATTTTTTAGCTTACCCGCTTTTTTTTTAATCATTATTCATATCGTAAATGTAAATTTATATACATATATACAAAAATTGCCGTTTTTTTGCTATATGTCATCCGAAGAATGAACTTTCATTTCCTCAGCTGCTGTGCTTATTATTTAACTCCCTCAGTTGTAAACTTCCTTTTCTTATACATTCAATTGAATTCAAAACTTTATTAAATATCCGCGTGTGCTCATAAAATACGAAAAGCTACAACAAGGATTTTTTGTAGAGTTATAATTGTAAGTCCTCGTTGGACTCAGAGTAGAACTAAGGATCGACATAGGGGCAATGTCCTCAGTTATTTCCTTTTTACCCTCTTTCTTATTACAACTGATCTAACAACTATTATGAGAACAACCCTGCTCTACTTTAAACCATTTTTCAAATTGTCAGTGATACCTCTTTGATTTTTGGTTAATTTTTTATTTAACTTGCGCCTAAAATAAACCCAATTTTCATCTCTGTGCTCCTATGAGGTTCTATTCTAAAATCGGTGAAATTTCAAAAATTATAGCCAATGTTTCATTGGCTCTTTGTCTCATTTTGACAAAAACTAAGAGCACGTTAAGAAGAGACAAATGTTACTTTATTAAGATAGATCAAATTTAGGACTGGTACGGCACAGGGTTGTACTGCAGTTTGGTTCGGTCCGTTTTTGCCTTCGGTTCGGTACAACAATACGCATATATAACCGTGCATATTAAATATTTTGATGTTATATATATTTTTTTTTTTCAAATTAATATATTTAGATAGTGAGCTAAGATTTGAATCCGTAAGCCTCCTTTTATATGAGAAATAATCTATGTTTTTGCTCATACAAAAAAATATATATTGACGTACAAAATGAAAAAAATACAGCCCAGTTGACGCTAACCCAATGGTAAGTTGGAGGCATACTTTAAATCCATTTTCCAAGTTAGATTGTCGATACATTGCAAACAAAAGTACATCAGCATAAACCAAAATAATTATTTCAACAGCTGAGACATGGTAGAATGTTGTTGATAACTCATCTTTTTGCGAAAAATAAATAAATTATGAATTCATGAATAAAAGTTTTATAACCCATGTATATTTTATATCAAGCTCTGCGTTGTTTTATATGTTAAGTTTACTTGTACAGAAAATAAATTAATTAAGGAAAAAAATATAGAAAAAAATAGAATAACTACACGAATTCTATTTAAAAAAAAAAAAACATTTTACAAAAAACCATACCGATCTGAGTTCCGTGAAGGCTGTATCTTGTTTTTGTACCGAATTGTAGGTCTCAGTCGAAATAAATATTATTTTCCCGATATCTTCATCGTTATGTTAACTTCATAATTTGAATTCAATTTATTTGATTATAATTTAGATGTTGATGCAGAAAACAAAAACTCTTTCATCCACATTCTCACATGTTCTATAGTCAAATAAGCTTCTAGTTTACGCGTGATATAACATTTTTTAAATAGAACCTTCTATCTCTCCTCAATTTATATAATAACTTGTGACAGAAATGACAGAGCCCGTCATCCTCAACCGTTCCCTATTTTGTGAATGGCCTCTATTAGCATTTTTTATATCTGATTCATCAATTGAATATTTTACATTACACAAAGCAGGGGCATCTGAAAGGTTATATAAATATATTTATTTTATTTTATTTTTTTATCATTAATGTTTTTCGAAAAAAAAATTCAAAAATTCACAGTTATTCACAAACAAAAAGTTATTTTTGGAAAGAAAATGATGAAAATCCATAGCTACTCTCCAAAAAATTTGAAAAAATATATTTCAAATATTAAATTTTAGGAGAAAAATTTCCAAAAATTAACTCTAAAAGATATCACTCCCGAATAACTATAATCCATCCCCAGATATTTATGAATTCAGATGACTGCGAGAAAAACTGAGATGAGTTTTGTTGCACTCATGCATAAATTTGATTATGTTCATATAATTTGTACAAAAATAACTTGTGCATCTGTCCAAGACCAATTTTTGTATTTCAGTTTGATCTTGAGGTATTTTGTCTAGACGCATTTGGACGAATATATGAATCCATACGACGATCTTAGACTGTATACCGAAATTTAATCCTTTTAAAATCAGGGACGGACGTGTTCATTATCAATATTTGGGCCAATTTTCTCCCTACTCTCGAATTATGATTTCTACAAAAAGAGAGTTTTGATGTGATGTCGGACATTTTGGGAGTCTTAAACAACCAAGTTTTATGACGAAAAACTTTTAATTAATTAATTTCAAGGATAATTGTGCTTTATTGGAATGCTAAAATGGAACTCGCAAATAAAAGAACTTAAACCTTACTCTTTATAAATTCCCCTCATGCCTCTATTGCCTAGTTTTAATAAAATTTATGACTCTAAAAATTATTAAAAAATATATAAGTATATCGTTATAAAATATTATTTCCGTTTTGTAGACAATAAATTAAATTGGAAATACTCAGATATTTTTCTCTAATTATCCTGGGAAGAGAAAACTTAATTAATCATTAAACATTACTTTAGACAAAATCGGGCATTTGTGGGATTTTCAGTACATATTACTTTAATATGCTCGAATATTAGTGTGTATAATTGGCATTAAGTAGGGTATTCAATGTTTTAAGTCTTTTTTTTTATTCTTTACGATATTTGATGAAGTTTCAGCAAAATTTCTTGGACATTAAACCATTTTATGTAGTCAGAATATCAACCTTGAGGTACCAAAAAGACATCACCATCAATTAGGATACAATTTATGACGTAGATCAAAAAACTACATATGATTAATGTAACAAATTTAACTTAATATGACGTCATTGTATGTCAATATTCACAATTTTGAAATACAATCGACGTCATCAATAGTTCATCTATAGCATCGCTTGATACCGAATTTTCTATGCAACCCATTTTTGTAGGACGAATCTGAAGAATGAATTTTCTTTTCCTTAGCAGTTGGTATTATTATTTAATTCAGGCGTAGTGAACATCCTTTCCTAAATAGATGCAATTACATTCAAACCCTGATTGAACATTCGTGTGTGCTCATAAAAGAGCGTAATCCTGAGGGTTTGTTGATGAGGCATGTTCGTAAGTCCTTGTTGGACTCAGAGTAGAATTGGGGATCGACAATGGAGTAATATCAGCTTATATTGTCATTGTTTATATCCTTTTCTTCTTCCTCCCCTGTCACAGCTGGCCTAATGAAACGTCATGAGCATTATTCTTTATCTCCTCAAAAATACTCTTCAAATTGTCATGGTATCCATCTTGATTTTCTGTTGATTTTTTAAGATGTCCATTCTATACTAAATTTTCATAGTTGATAATCTTGGTACATTCATATTGATTAACGTAGTTACAAATTACATGTTTCTTTGGAACCGACAAAAAATCAGTTAATAAAAAATTTATAACTTAACATTATTTTAAATCCATTCAAGCAGTTCAGTATTTTTTTTTTATATTATAAATATTTAAGGATATTTGACTTACAATGTTATAATTATGTACTTATAAATATAATTTCTTTTATAAAAATATTTAACAAATTAACTTATGTTATCTCCTTGTGGATTACACTACAATAGTCCCTGTAAAACGAATGATCACAAGTCTCCGGTCCCTATAAAACACAATGATTGATTAATCAGTCGGTATGATAAACCAAAGAATACGTTATACATGGAGCGTGCACTATTTTTCTTCCATTTTTTTGATCAACTTTAGTCTATTTTTTCTCTAAAGCACTTACACGTAGCATTAACATTACTGATGTCACCCATTTGGAGAGTCTAAACACCCAAGTTTTATAGCAATGAAACCCCTTTTTTCATTAATATTAAAACTACGGGAGGGGGGGCAAAAATGGAACCAATAAATAAAAGGAATTGGTGTTGTTCAAATTTCAAATGAGGTCAATTACTTCAATAAACCAGACTAGTTTTATTTGCTCCTGTAAAAACTATACCACTCTTGTAAGAGTCTAGGATTTACAGACCGAAATTCAGCAGGAGGGGTGCCCGAACCTGAGGGGCTAAGGATAATTCCCACCACAACTTTTGTAAATAAAGGTAATATTTCTATGAAATTAATCGATTGTTTTCACGTGACATCACCATTGTATATCAGTCACTACGAAAAGTTTGCCGTAGAAAAGGCTCGCCGGGGAAATATTATTTAGATTAAATAAAGGAAGGCGATTAAATTTATCAATTGCCATTCTTAGAAATTTATATCAAAAGATTATTTTTCAATTATTATATAAAATATTAAAGAATTTGAATCGGCCTTGGGAATTATATTAGTTCCTGTTACTTTCATTATAATATAATATAAATGTTTATCCTTCAGATGAAACAATATTGATTCAAACAATGACAAAACTAATTAAAAACTTTTAAGTTCAAAAACTTATCTTTCTAACAACATCTAGTGTAAATCGATCGCACTTATATAATGCGAGATTCATATTATTAAAGTCATATATTGGAAAAATAATCGATTTTTTTAAGTATACCTATTATAACTATTGTAAATTATTGTCCTGATAACATCATATAAGTATATCTGTGTCCCCTCATCTTAGAAGCCTTCATTTGAGCAATTATTTATTTTGGCGAGCTTTTGCTCAGCGATGTTCATTTTAGGATCACTTCAAGTATTAAACAATACAAGATGAATGCCTTCACTATTAAGAGTCACCACTCACCACAGGGGTGTTGTAAATCAAATGGAAGAAATACCTGGAGGAACAAAGGTTCTTCTTGGATTTCATCTCGACTCCGTTAGCTTCTGTGGGGGGGATGAGTGTACAAAACTATATGGATTTTTTGTTCTTTTTAGGAAAAGGCTAGAAGGAAGTTGGGACATACATTTTTGGATGCTCAACTATGACTTGTTTAGAATAAATATTGTACTTTTTTAGAACACAAAATAAACCATAGACAGTCCTCACTCTTGGTTCACTATATGAAAATGTCCCTGAAATGAATGAGGCTGAAAAGAAGCATGCCCAAATCAACACTTACTAAAAATGGATATTACTAAGATGACACTCGCTGACGTTACTCAAATGAATGCACGCCAAATATATCAACCATCAAATTTTTGTATTCATTACACGATTGTTTCAATTCAATTCCTCTTTCATTTCGGAGTTATTTTTCAAAAAGAAAAATTAGCATTTAGTTGGTCAAAAAATAGACGGAGGGAAGAGAAGTGCGAGTTCCGTGTATGGAGTATTCCTTGTATGAACAAAGCAAAAAATAACTTACAAAACTGATCAATACTGCAATCCCAATGATGGCAACAGATATTCCAAAAATCACTAAAAAGACAGAGGGAAATTTTTGTACTTTGGTGAGATTATCTCCATTCAGTTTCAGATAACAAATAGCCGGGAAAATAAAAGCAAGAGGAATGGCTGCCAGGATACCCTAAAAAGACAAAAATATATACAAATTAAATGGTACAAATTGTCCATGTACTCGTATAGAGCTGTAAGTTATAAGCATTTTTTTAGCCTGCTGTCTATTTTCTATTTGGCAATCAAAGCTCTGTTTTTTATTTAACAAAGCTGTGACTATTACTAAGGAGGAAAAAATATGAGTATGGAAGAAATGTAAAGTGACAACATTGATTTTTGGGTTGTTTTTTTTTAGCATACCGGCAACGCTGACCATTACTCCTTAATATTCAAGTGAGAATATCTAAGAATAAAGAATTAACTAGTGAGTGCGCTTATGAATGAGGAAGAATAAAACTGTGGAGTCATAAGTGCAAGTCGAAGTGTTGTTGGACTCAAGGTACAGGGTGGTTCAGATAAATTGGGATTTAATTTTTGTAAGTGTATCACGAACAAACTAAATGGTCTAGAACCATATTTTTTAAGATATTTGAAAGTTACATTTCATGGCATTCAATTATTCCTAATAAAAATCCCTTTCTTGATAACCTTGGTCATGCGGCGCAGAAAGATTTGGCAGGCCGGGGACCTTGTGCAGAAACAGCTATTTTATTGTACTGGTTGTGCTTTTGAACTTTTAATTTACATTCATGGAATGATTGAGTAACCCAAGAAAGACATTACACCTTCCAACAAAACAGTACACCGGCCCACAAGGCAAAAAAATTCTTCAAAATTGTCAGGGTTACCATTTCATTTTTTTTTTTTTTTGGGGGGGTAACATAACAAAAATACTTAAAATTTACAAGTCTATGGATGTATATATGTACATTTAATGCCAAAACAACTCCAAGGCAATTTGTTACTAAGGATATAAGATAAGTCAATGTCACAATAAGAACAGTGATCCCAATGTGATACATAATTGATTTCTTTGAATCCATATTCTGAACCACGTCATATGTACTTCCAAAAATGACTGTTAAAAGTACTTCGCGACACACAAAGCACTCGATTGGATACGTGAACATTATAGCAATACAGAAGAGGGTTCTCGACGCATTGATTAGATGATCATCCCAGCAGTAGTTATTAAAGAGATCCCCTGAAATAATAAGAAGTATATTAAAACATAATTTAAGAAGGAGACAAATTATATTATACAACAAAATTATACTTCTTCAAAAATCTTTGAAATGACAACTTACATTTTATATACATTTAGTTTTTTTCGTATTGAATCTGATTTTTTATTTAACTTTTTGAGTATTTTTACTCTTTTTATAGGTTAAAAACGACTTTTAAAAGGGAAAAATCAGTAATCCATTTAAACATCAGCTTATTCTCTGGCAAATTCTATATTGATTTTAAATATATAAAAATAATGAATTTAATATCAACTTATCTTGGGAAAATTTTCATTAAAATTAAAAAACCTTTCTATTTCATTGGTTTTGTTTGAAAAGGAATATCACCTCGGTTTTTTAATTGGTTTTGTCCCAAATTAAGTTTATTTTTAAGTATGGATAAAAGGGGTTTTATTTACACAATAATATTTGGTTCTAGTTATTTTTTTTTTTAAATATTGATTTTATTTTTTTAAAAGCAGATATCAATTAAAGATTGGTTTAATCTATGTTAATAAACGTAATTTAGATCTAAGAAATAACGACAAAGGCGTATTAATAAACTATTGCAGGCATGTGCATATAAAATCGAACGTGTATACAAGGTGCACTGTATACAGTGATCCCTAATGTATAGCATTTACATAATAGGTCTAGTAAAAATAAATATATTATTTTCCTGATAAATATATTTAGTAATCTGGATCTCTTGTTGAATAAGTCCAATGGGGTTAAGCTAGATGGGATTATAAATATAAAATTTGTCATTCAAGGTACTTCCAAGACAATTTTTTTTTATTGCTTGACTCAGTATAGTTTAACGGAGCATCAAAGATGGACACAAGCAAAGAGAAAATGCACTTTATTTTTCATGATTGTTTAATTGCTTGGATGGAGTTGCACTGATTAAGTATAACTAAACATTATTCTATTACAAAGTGAAGAAGGAACATCAGTCGGGATGAGTTTCCATTTTCACTTATAAGAAAATTTCACAATTAAATTAGCATTGACAATGAAAATAAATACATCACAAGGTCAATCATTTGAAAAAAACATTTAAATGTACCTAAATTAATATTATATTTGCGTCAAATGAACAGAAAACAACAAAAAAGGTTGTATACAAAGAGGTTTTACAATAGAAATTTACTTATTATATTTTTATAATGGATCATTTTAGTTTAAACTTTTAACATAAGAAAACTAAATATAAATAAAATCTTTTTAACTTTTCATTGGCTATCCTTAAGATACCATGTTCGCAGGAGTACGAATCACAATTATTCTTTCACTCTGAATGACGGAATACTCAGAATGAATAAGACATGAGCGTTGTTTACTCATATTAGTTTGTAAATAAGGCTTCAGAGGGTGACATCGTGTGGCGGTAAAATAATATATATCAAATAATGATTATAGGCTTTGGTATCCAAAAAGTCTACGACGTATAGAACCATAGGAAGGAGAAGGAATCGTTTAAGAAGTGATAAAAACGCACTCCCCTATTCCTCGTAGGTGTGAAACGGTCCATAAAGGCATCTCCTGGGACTCCAATTAACGTTCTCGCAAAAAAAAACAAAAAAAAAAACAGGTAAGCCTTGCAAAAATCTCTAGTACCATGAACACTGACCGGAGGATGAAGTCATCCACCTATGCAAAAGGTATATCCTTACAGGCAAAAAGAAGGCAACATGGACTGCCCACGGAAGAGAATTGCTGAAAGATTTGAAGTCCAATTGTAACTGAATAATCTTTTATTCGGATGAGAAACAATGGACTGTCAACAGATCTCACAACATCCAGAAAGACAGATGGTTGGGCAAGGAGAGAGATAATGTCACCCACGTCTTTAAAATAAAGTTTCCGGGGAGCATCATGATTCTTTGGTTCATTGGAATAAACGCCAGAGTCAGTCTCCCCGCTTCTTTGAGATAAATTGGGTGGGAACAGGTACCTTGAACCCCTTTCTGACCAATTTATACTTTGGATGAAAGCTGAGCCCAATGGTGTCTAATTCCTGTTTCAACAAGACTTAACCTCTCTCATATTGACTACAAGACCAAAAACTTGTCGAAAGTAGAGAAGGTGCCATTTTTGGACCCCTATACCTGGCTCTTTAACTCTGCCGATATGAATCCCGTGGATAACTTCTTTAGAGGAGTTAGAAAAGATATCTATCAATTCGGACGACATCATCGACTCATCATTGAAGACCTCCTTCATCAAGTACTGAAACAAAGTCTCCGCCGTGGAAGTGGGCAAATCCTGCAAATCCTTTAGGGTCTGTATCGATCGAATGATTGGCGAAAATGGCTAACACATTAACCGATATTTCTTTATTATTATTATTAGAACTTATAAATAAAATTTCAGTAAGTTCTTTCTACCCACTTTTTTGAAAGCTCTCTAAACGGTCTGTTGTGAAGCCCCAAGATCTCTTGCATGGGCTGTTTTATTTAACTATTTCAGGACAAGTTTGGCCTTTTTGAGAAAGTCCTTCTTCCTCTCCAATGATTCAGACTTGCTGACGACGTAGACAGGTGTCCTGGAGACGCTCGACTTCTTCGAGTGCGCAAATAGAATTTCGTCGATCACGTCCAAGTGTCATTTTATCGACTTTTACGTAAGTTAGGAATATTAGGTATGTTTTGTTTTTTAACTACTTGTTCATTCTTTAATAAATCGAAAAATGAATTAATTTCAATCACTCAACCTTCTTTACCCAGTATATATTTTTTCCTTTGCTCATGCCCTATTGATATAAGTATTGAGTAGTTACGTGTAGGTATGCTCATGATAAATAGAGAATAATAGCGAAGAATTCTTGGGGAGTTATCTTCAACTTTACTTAAGCAAAATTTGTCATTTAGCCGACGCCTAATTACTCATGGAAATACCGAGTCTAATGTATAGCAATTAATTTATTTATATATTTAATTTTTTTATATATTTTTACTTATAAGTATAATTCATCATTAGATAATTTAAAAAAATTCTACATTTAGCTCCGAGAAAATTATGTTCCATAATAATCAAATCAAATCAATATCTCATCTGAAATAGACCTCTTCGAACCAAATACCCTTTGATAAAGGAAAAACCTAATTATTTACGCTTTACAAACTCCTTTGATATAAAAACAATTGCTTCCGACTTTTTTTTTTGCATACTTGTGTAATTAATCAAGGACGTTGGACAAAAAGTTTAATGCGAAAATAAAGTTATTTGTTTATAAATTTTTATGAATTACTATAGATTTCTGTGTTTCTTTTTTTTTTTTTTTCAAAAAATTTAATGCTTCAAAAAGAGGTATGAACTTTTGAATTTTTGCAAAAAAATTTAATATTTGAAATTTTTTTTTTTAAATTTAATATTTGAATTTCCAGTTCTGAAATTTTTTGTGAACATCTTTGAAATTTGTTTCTAAAAAAAATAATTTTTGTACATAGTTATGGATTTTTGAAATTATTTTCAAAAATTTAATATTTCAAAGTTCTTTCTAAATAATTTCTATATTTTTGTGAATAGCCATGGATTTTTGAAGTTTTAATTTTTGGATTTTGTTTAAAAATTCGTAAAACTAAGTCCCTCTCCCCTCCCCCCCAAAAAAAAATTATTATTATTATATATATGTATACAGGGTGCGGTTTTCCAATAAGAAATTTTTGTAAATCGATTTTTCTTGGGAACCTTTAGTCGTAAAGTTTTAAAAGCCAGTTTAACAGATTTAGCAGACAATTTTGTATAAGTTATTTTTACAAAGCGTCGAAAATGTCCTCCGAGTACGACCGTAGTGCAGCGATCATTGTCACCCCTCGTGCAGGACGTGCGCCCAAAGAGATCATTGACTTTGTCAAATTGTCCTCTGCCACCGTGTACACTGTCACAAAAGTGTTCAAGGAGTATGGAGGGATGGAAACACCATCCAGAAAAAATTCAGATCGATCTAGGTACAAAATTGGCTTTCGGGCAGTTTGGAAATGTTCTGGTCCAGAAAATGTGGCTCCTCAACTCCCCGGACTGCAATCCTTTGGATTATTTCGTGTGGGGCGTCTTGGAGAGAGAGCTTCTCTGAGAGCCTTCATTATTGAGGCTGTGAATAATATGAATAAAGATCACCTAATCAAGGCGTGTAGCTGGTTCCACGCCAGGTTGGAGTCTGTGGTTGAGGCTGAGGTTGTTTGAATTGCATGATTAGGTTCATGGAGGGCCCCTACGTTTTCAAATAAATGGATTTGTAAATATCTCAACGTATTTAAGGAATAATAAGGTTTATGCCCAATTTTCGAAAATGCTTAATTGTAAAACTGCACCCTGTAATTTTGTAACATAAATCTTATAAATGTTAAAATAAAATAATATATGATAAAAAATGCTCGAACCCCCAGAAAAAACAAATGGAACACAAACTGAACTTCAACAAACACATATTGTTATTTAAGGGGAATCAGGGATCTAGGAAAGCTCACTCTTGCTAAATTCGGCATTCCAAAGTTTTCCCTAGGATTACTCGACCTGGAAAAAAGCTTGCCGAACAGAGGAATCACCTAGCTTCATTAAATTTTAAATATTATTTTCATTAAATAAATGAAGGGGATTTATTTTATTAATAATAATTTTCATAAATTTATATTAAATTGCTATTTTTTAACACTTATTTAAATATTAAACTATAGGCGCTCCTGTTGATGTATGATAACTAATATACATAATTACCCTGAACTGAAGAACCAAAGCTGAAATAACCACCAAGTCCAAGTAAAATCATACACAGAACAGATACAAAGATGGATACATGGGTTACACTTTTCCATTTTGGGATTGAGGGTTCATCGAGGGATTCGTAGAGGAGAAAGCTATTGTGATGACACATCATGCCTGTAAAAAAAACAATAATATCATTTATATGTTTAAATAAACAAAAGTTCGATATATTTTACCGAATGTAATTATCCCTATTGCTTCAGGAATACCAGCTGGCTTCATAAATACCCAGAAGGCATCATTAATGTTCCTATGAATAATAAGTAGCAAATAATTATAAATAAAGTGATTGAATGATTAATGAAATTTAAGGCCTTGTAATTTGTTTTATAAATCAAAATGTCTCGAGGTTTAACTCTTTATTTAATACTAAATGTATTGTACTTATAATACATTTTGTTGACAGCTGTCAAAGTTCTACTTCCTTCCCTAAATCAGTATTCTGAACATTGATTGGGTGAATTAGAATTACCTTTTATTTTGGTGCGAACACATCTAATTAATTATTGAATAATACCGAGTGGTCCATTAAAATCATCTAAACAATTTCAATTTTATACTTTAGCAAGATATAATTTATTAATGAGCCGTAGAATGTCAACAAAATTAGTATTATAAATAGATGTGTGTCTGAGCTCTCTTAATCATTAATGTAGCCAACCTTAGCAGGGCAAAGTTGGCTTTTGGGAGGAGCCAGAAGGCCTAGCACCCGCTGCTCATTTAATGCTTGGGCATGGAGTCCCACTCCTGGCTAACAGTGGTTTTGAGGGCTTCGGAGTTCGGATGACAGCCCCTGGAGGTCTTCCCCTCAGCATGCACCAAAAAAGAGTAGTCGAGGGGTTGGGATCAGGGCTGTAGGGGGCCAAAAGTGTCAAGAAAGAGTTCAAAAGAACTCAAAAGTACCATTCAAAAGAGTCTTACAACTGAGCAGAGTGGTTTATTTTCTTACTCGTGTGAAAAGTGGCCCCTTCACCCTCAGAAAGCGCTTTTGACTCACTTTTTTGATAGCCCTCTGGACATTCTGACGCGAAACCCCAAGATCTTTCGGATGGACCCACATGGACAATAGGGTTTGAGCAGGGTTGTTTTCTTTAACTCCTGCAAGTCTAATTTGGCCTTTTTGATAAAGTCATTCTTCCTCCTCAAAGTTTCAGAATTTCTGATGGCGTAGACGGTTGTCCTGGGACGCCGAACTTATTGGAGTGCGCGAATAGAAGTTCGTCGATTACGTTCAAGTATCACTTTCTCGACTAGTACGAAAGCTAGGGATCTCAAATTTGCATTGTAACTAATTGTTTATTCGTTGATACATCGAAATATGCAATGATTTCAATCACTCAACCTTAATTAATTATTGAATTAGTAAGTGTTTAGATTTTAATGGACCACCCGGTACGAGTGAGTGTGCAATGTGAATATGAAAATGTAGGGTAACACTAATGCTTTATTGAGGAGTTACCTTCTAGGCATATAAATAAAGCAAGGTTTCTAAGTTTGTCAATGGCTAATAACTCCGAGTAACGCCTTGTGCTACTGCTAGTATTCAATAAAATGCTTATGATATGTACTTCATTAATTATTGAATTATTAAGTGTTCAAATTTTTATGGACTACCCGGTAATTACATATGGACTGTTAAAGGTCTGGAACTACTTGTCTGCAGATACACTCTCCTAGTATCACGTCGAAACTAAAAATGATTATAAACATTATGAAATATGAAAACTTCAAACTCAATGCAAAATTTATATAACAATAAAACGATCCCATACCTTAATTTGAAGATTTTGACAAGATTTGACTTCCACTTAGTGTTTACAATTTGAGATCCTATCAGGTTTTGATCATATATAGGCCCTTCTAGTGTCTATTCTTGTATATAAAACATTTACCTATTTTATTCCACTTATTTTAAATATATTTTGGTATTCATTTTGGAATGAAAATCAATTGAGGAATCCTTATAGCTTTGACTACAAAAAACAATACCTAATTGCTAAATATTTTACATACAGCATTTTAAAAGAAATAATATTGAGTTTTGATTGTCTAAAAATCAAACCAAAAACCATGCATAACTTGTTTTCTTTTTAAGGTACAGCGCTTGTTTGAAAGCATTAAAAAACAGTTTATTAAAAATCCTTGTTTAATATATAAAAAAATATTTGTTGATTTATTTATGAAAAACACGAAAAAAAACTCAAAAACAGAACTTAATCATAAATCAAAGGACTGACGATTTTTAGGAACGATATGACCGGTCCTAAGACTGGACAAGATCGAAAAAATAAGGACCAACACAAATGTCATGAACAAACTCCTGAAGACTCCTTAACAACCCTTCAAAAATGTATAGGAATCGATGGGAGGGTAATTATATATAGAATGCAAATCATTCAATCAATCATTTGATACTTATAATATTGTAGTAATAATTTAGAAAATGAAATAATGACAGAATAAACCAATCAAATCCGTACAAATCCGTACGTCTCATATTACAATCGAAATAAAAAAGAAAATAGAGTTCTTACATGTGTTTATGGTAAAAGTTCATTTGTACGTAGATCGTGATCGTAATAAATCCAATCAAAAGCAAACTTATGAGACTAATTTTGGCTAATCGTGATATATTCCTATAATGAAAATATGAAAGAGGTACCTTTAAATACACACATTCAGCATTCAAACATACCTATACAGTGATATGGGTAATGTTAAGAAAATTGTGGCAAGAAATATCAAAAGCTCCCTGGAATTCCAAATGGAGTCCTCGGGTAATTCAAATATCCCCACTATAACTTTTGTCACCGTATCTCCAAAAATGATATTGTAGCTTACCATAGCTACTAATGGAAATATGAATTGTAAGGCCGTGAGTATATAATAGCCAACGGATCCTAACGAGTTATATACCAATTCCTAGGAGGAGTATTTTGTTTTGAAATAGAGGTTTTTAGCTAGAAGGAAATGGTTAGAAAAATCACCTGATACGACTTCGCACCCGACATGGATCCCCCTTTGATCATCAATATTAAGGAGTAATCAATAATCCATCCTATGAGAAAGATTAGGAATATTCCAGCACCCAATCCTGCCTGTCGTATTGCGTAAGGAATCCCTGTGAAGTTAAACAAATAAATACGTTAGAGAGGCTGTAAATTGTAAGCATTTTTTGTATGAATAAAAAAAAACCTAGAATTTACATGGAAAATTTGACAATTTAAAAATGTTTGAAAGAAGAGAAGTTTGGCTATGAGTGTTGTATTAGATTAGCTACAAGCAGCTATGGCAGGGGAAGAGAAGGGAATATTTAAGGGCATAGGCAATAATTAATGAAAATAAAATAAATCTAAAATAAACGTAATAATCCTGGCAATTGAAAGAATGTTTAGAAAGAGAATTGTCATGACGTTTTATAAGATCTGCTGCAAGCAACCGTATGAGGAAGAAAATAAACTTTAACCCACTCCTTGTATATGGCTGGAAATACTCCAATGTCGATCCTAAATTCCCCTCCTAGTTAGTCCTACAAGAACTCATACTTATAACTCCCGAGCAAAGCGTCATTGTTTCATGAACATATTCATAAAATATGCGGTATCGTTTCACAAAAATAAAAGAAACTGAAAGAATTTAAAGATTGAGAGGAGAAAAGTTTGGCTGTCATGACGTTTGAGTATATGGACTTCAAGAAGCCGTGGAAGGAGGAAATAATCATTCATACCACTCCATAAATACCTAACAAGAATACAGGCCGGAATTACTACGATAATCTCCCAGTATGTAAAAATAAAAATAAAACAAAAAGGACCGTAGTAATCCAGACGATTTGAAAAATGTTTGGGAGGAATCGTGAGAGAAAGAAAATAAACAAAAATCCCTCTTTCTGTAAACCTTGCACACAGACAGGATTGACTCTCCAATGTCGATCCTCAATTCTACTGTGAGTTCAACAAGGACTTACAATTAAAACTCCCTTATTAAATCATCAGCTTAACTCTTCTTGATATGCGAGAACACTCACTCATAGTTACATTTTACACTTAGAATAAAAGAATCCGGATAACTTTATCTTTAGAAAAAAATAAATCTTACAAAATATGATGGACGCATGCCCCGCCCAATACCCCTGTAGTCTTGGTCATAGTTCATTAATAGAAAATTAACATGGACATTTAGTGTTGAGTTTCGGTCTAGAAATCCTAGATCGGTCTGGACAGAACTAGTTTGGTCCAATAAAAGAGTTCGTTCTGGACCGGTTTCATAGAAAACTTATGTCTAGATGGGTCAGAAGGAAGATATCGGTCTGGTTTAAAACGGTTCACAGGAAAAATTGTGTCTAGTTCGGTCCCTAAAAAAATTGGTGTATACTGATTGTATAGATAAATTGTTTGTAATATGACATCATATTTATTTTCAAGTACAATGACGTTATACGAAGTTAATACAGAGATAGCTCTGATTAATTTTAACCCCGTCGTCTCTCGTGGAGTTCAGAATTCTGAATTCGAGCATCTCTTGAGATAGGTGATCAAGTTAGAATATTTTCCGTCGATTTCCTCTATCTTCCTTTGGTTCTAACTCTTGGAGAACATAGAAGTACACTTTATAATAAAACAAACCAAGGTGCGAGAAAAGGAATTCTTATTGCTTATACGACTTATTACGAATACCACAATTAATTTGCTTGTATGGTATAATGGAATGATTAAATTTATATATTATATGTATACAGTATTTGTAGTAGATAATATCTTGTACTTATGATATTTTTTTGAAAAAATCAATGACGGTTGATGGATTGATTATTTTTATTCTCTCTCATAATCGATGATACAAAAAAATCGATCCATAATGTGAGAGCAAAAAGGAAAAAAAACCAGACCATTAAAAATTTAAATTTTCAGAACTGTAGAGTCGTCAAACCCGTTCACGATGTCCTTTGGGTTGAATCTCGGTCCATGGCCGTTTTTTTGTTTTTTGGGTCCATATACTTCAAATTAAAGCTTTTTTGTAAAAACAATAAATTGAGCCTACTTAATTAACAATAATATATATTTTCTAATAATATCGACAAAAATGATTAAATTTTAAAACATATAACCAGTAATAAAAATATAGACCAACTTAATAGAAGATGGTACCTACAAAGAAAAAATACTTACTTTATATATATTAACATATTTAAACACAAGATTTATTCAGTTCAAATTGTTAAATTTTTGAAGTAAATTTATTTTCAACCCATTATTGTTTTTAAAAAAAATCATAATTAGAAATAATTTATATTTGCTTACTTTAAGTTTTAGACAAATGCTAATGACTTTTAAGTATTTTCTAATTGGTGTTGGGGTAGATCCTACATTGTAAATCCACGAATTGGAGAAAACATTGAAGTTAAGACTCGTCATTTGTTCTAAACCCACTATATTATTTGATGAGCGCCACTACTCTTTCAGCAAGATTATTGGATACATGGAGCAAAGCAACTTTTTCTGATTCCTTCATTTATTCTTCTCTACCATTCCAAAGTGCTGGGTCAATTTCTAAAAACTATCAGGCAGTTCTAAAATTTCCTGACTTTTTTTTATTTTTTATTAATTCTTGCTGACAAAGTCACCAATAATTTAATGTATAAAATTATTGGTTTAAGTTTTTTGTCCTCCTGTACTTAACTTCGAGAGAGCCAAGTATTTTTTTTTTTTTTTTTTTTTTTTTTGGTAATACTTACTTTATCATTGAAGAAAGTTAGTGGAACGAATTCCTCCGACTAAACCCGTAAATGTTTGAAAAATTTGCAAGAACTGTATTTGTATATATATATATTAATTGAAGAATATTCGATTAAGGACTTGATTAGACTGTGATTGTTCAAAGGAGAATAGGAGGTCTGAGATGCATTGACACGAGTTACTCTTACAATAAAAACACAAACATCACATAATCCTCGTTCTTCCCTTTGGAGTCCATTTGAATTATAATCTAAATATTGAGACTATATATTACTTTTGAAAGCCAACAGACATGGTGCATTGCACCAGGAGACATAGAATTAACTCCACGCATCGCCAAGAAATGTTATTAATAGTTTTATATTGCTATATTTTTTAAGATTATCTTTTGCAAATTCAATAGTTTTATCTCGTATGTCTTCCTAAATTCTGACCACCTCCTCATCTGCAGTTCCAGATTTATAGTTAGTTTTGTTGATTAATTACCAATTTCTTTTTTTTTTTTTAATCTTTTGAGCAAAGGAACATTTGGCAAGGATGTGGCGTCCATGCACTCTTTGTTCAATTTAAAACTCACTCATAATTTACTTGATACATCATCAAGAAAAAAGGAAAAAAATGTACCCAAATGATATATTTTTTTGTAGATAACATTTTCAAAGAGGATGACTTGGATTTTATTTCTGGTTTAATGTGTTAAAAAGTAATTGAAATGGTCACTGTCTGTTAACAAATCATAAAAAGGTCACAAAGGCTATGGTATTAAAAACATAATTTTTTTGTTGAATGTAGTGTGATTTAAACGTAATTACAAATTTTTCTATTGCTCAGTCCAATAGTTGGGTTCATACACTAAGTACATACATCATAAATATAATAAATTCATCAAGAAAGTCTAAATACTATCTTATTAATCATTGCTATACATTAGAATTGTAATCATTTTTATATTATATTTAATTTGTTAATAGCTGTTACTTTTTAAAAGTTGTTCCTAGGTATAAAAAAAACATGCTCTGCAACGTTTCAGTACCGTAGAAAAATATTTGCATAGTTCCAGAAGCATGACTATTCATATTAATATTCTTTTTAATAATATGATTTTTATACGTAAGGATTTAAATAAGGATTTTGAATATCTTGTCAATTAAGCAGATGTTTCCAAAAGTGGAACCTCTAAGAATAAATATTTAGTTAAGAAACATAGTTAAAATAATTTTATGATACAAAAAATGGATATGTAATTAATATCCTTAATGATAAAATGCACTGCATCATGGTTTATTTCGATGCAAATGACAATTTAAAATAAAAATTACTCGTTTTTTGAGAATAATTGAACCTTTTAATACTTAAATTTACCTAAAATTTGCTATAGATCTTGTCAATAATCACGAATGAAGTGTTATGTGTCGTGTTTTTTTTTATATTTAATTGACGTAGGTAATCTTTTGAATCAATTTTTACCTATAACTCTTACTTGTGGTGATCTTTTATTATTTTATGAGTATGCACCTATTTTATGAGTCCTTTTGGTCCCTTATAAGTATATTTGGATAATGTATGCTAGTACCCCTAATAAAGAAGTCATTATTTAATACTTTTTCTCCGATCTCTTTCTCCCCTTTCGTATGTGTAGTATTTTCGGAAGACTATATCAAGTTTTCTTATCGAGCCAATGTTCATTTTCAACTTTTTTCGAAAACACACCCATAAATGAGTACCTCTACTATTTTACTTACAGGAACAGTAAATAATAATCACTTAAATAAGTATTACTATTAGAAATAAAACAGAACTTATCCATGATTTGATATATCATGGATCAAAAATATTCTCGTTCGACAATAATGGAACTCAAGCGAGATGCTAGGACTAATGGGGGAAAATTACTTTTCTGATTGGGCATCTCTGATCATATGATAGAAATGATGAATTTGGAGGATCAATAGTCCTGATTCCGATGGAAAATTTTCTGAAATTCATCTGAATTGAAGACAATGGTTTAACAAATCTGACAAATCGTGCATTCCCCTGTGACGAAGGCTCACATTTAATTAATTATTTCAACTTATGCCACAAAATGTTTGAGATCCCCCACTTTTTTTCCTATCCCTTTCTTCTCTCTATTTCCTAGCCTTTTCATCTCTTCTTGTCTTCCTATATAGCCCTTTAATAATTAGATGAATTAAACTTATAAGATAATTCAAGAATGAGCTGTATCCCTAAAATATTAAAAAATTTAGAGGATTTTCTGAATGGAAGCTTTGTTAAATTATAGTTCAGGCTTTCATCTATCAAATGAGATATTTTTACACTTCCTGGATTTATCCTTTTTGGAGCTATGAGCCTCTGAAAAAAAAACCGTTTTCTACTTTAAACAAAGATAACTAGAGTTATAAAGATAACTAATACATTTTAAAAATTGTTTTGTATTTGTTTAGTAAAGGCTTGGAAATATATTAATATCATATATCCATATTTTAAACAAAAAGCAGTTAAAAAAGCTTTGAATCTTAAAAATAGCCAAAAAAAAAAAATGATATCATCAATTTAATTAATTTCAGTTGGTGAGGCATGTTGTTAACAAACTAAGCCCTTTCTTCTTTTAGTTATCTTTGTAACATGAATACTTATACACTCTTCTTTATTAAAAATTTTCACATAATGACGTCTCAGTATCTTCAATGATCAGTGTTACCAAATGACCAATTTCTATCAAGTTCAGTTAACCTTAAAACCGAGGCTCCTGAGGACTATATCACTTTTTTAAATTAATAAAAATAATAGTACTGATCTTTACAGTTATAACTAGAGGTGTATAAAATATGATATAGAAAGTTTTTCTAGTTGGCAATCTGATCCAGTTTTATATTTTAATAGATAATCTGCCTTAAGATCTAACACCATTCATATCATGAAATATATCATCGACATGTTGCCCATGTTCTTAAATAAAAAGCAATAATAATTTAACTGAGCAAAAAACAGATGTTTATACAAATTGATTTAACGATGACACAGTTTTATTCAATTGGGAAATCTGATAATTGATACATGGATTCGAATCCCCACATACTCATAACGTCTCATTTGTATCTAAATTGTAAATAAATTGACATACATATGTGATGACTTTTTTACAATCCGATTACAACGAAATGTAAGAGATCCGTTTTTGTCATTATTATTTCACTTAAAAATCCTATCGGAAAGGATTTGATATTACCGAACAATATCTTAATATTAGGGATTTCTGAAATTCCATTTGATTTTTTTTGTAAATTACCTTGGCCGGTAATTTTGCCGTGAACATTTTGCCAGTCGATAATTTGCCTCTTTTGGAGTTCGCCATTTGACAAAATCATTTATATTATAGTTTCAAAAATTACCTTTAGTCTTTCGTGGTATACTGAGTGACCCTTTAAAATCTGAACACTTTGAGTTTCAAAGTTCAACAGGATATAATTTATGAATTAACAATATAATGTCAACAAAATTAACAAAATATATTAATGTCAACAAAATTAACAAAATATATTAATGTCAACAAAGTTAATACAATAAATGAATGTCTGTCTTAGCTCTCTTAATAATTAATATAGACTCTCTTAGCATCCATGATGGCTTCCAGACGGCAGCAGATGGCCTGCAAGCTGCTGTAGGTGTAGCCTCTGTCGTGGAAGTCCCTGCAATCGCTGGCAATGGCTTTGAGCGCCTCAGTAGTTGGATGACGTGCACTAAAGGCCTTGCCCTCAATATGCATATAAAAGGCTTAGTTGAAAGGGCTCTAAAAGGACTTAAAGAGTCAAAAAAATAGCTAAAAAGAACTCGAAACACTCATTCAAAACTCGTTAATAATTGTTTTTCAACGGAGAAGAAGGGTTTCTTTCATTGGCAGTGTCGAAAGATATCTATTCATCCTCAAAAGGCTATTACTGGAAAAATTTTATAAAATTTATTTTCAAAAGTCTACTACTATTTATGAAAAAAAAATCAAAAACTCATAGCTATTCACAAAAAAAAATTCAAAAATTAATAGCTATTCACAAAAAAAAAAAAAAATCCACAGCTGTTTTCACAAAATTAATATTTTTGCAGAAAAAAAAATACATATTAAATTTTCTAGTAAAAAATAAGAGTTCCTTAATTATTTTTTTTGGGGGGGGGAGGCTACAGCCCCTCCAGCAGACACCCTACGAACGCTCTTGTTGCTATATACAGAGTGCCATTTGTGTTTACTCCTTTCCTAGCTAATATAATAAAGCGTAATGACAGGTGCTCTCCACCCAAAAAACATTTCAAATTGTCAGGATTTCCATGTTTGTTTTCAGAATACTGACTCATGATCTCCACTTCAAACACCTGTTCAGCGTTTTCATAATTAGATGTGAAAGCTATATTCACCACAATTTATTGTTATTTAATCATTATTTGATGAGATTATTAAACATTAGTCCGTTCATTCTATTGTATCTATTAACTCACTCTCCCAAGTCAAAGATATAACATTTTACGTAATCGTCATTTATGTTATTGAATAATAATAAATAAGCAATAAATGTCATATAAGTAATTACTCACAGAATTAAGATGATATTGTGACATTCATAACGGTGTTACCTCATATGCGCACAAAAATGTAAACTGTATTTTTGTTGTCAGCTCTGGGTGTGTCTGCTTATTTAAATTAATAAAGTTGTTGACTGGTTGAACCCTGAAATAGGTCGGTGAACGTCACTAACACACACACAAAAAGTTATTTGTCGGTGTCTATGCTCCCTTTTTTCCGAATTCAGCGTTTTGAACGTTGATCGGTTGAATTTGAAATTGCTCCTTTTAAGAATTGAGCAACTTCCAACAATTATTAAGTAATAAAAATCTCATATTTGGAAAGAATTGGTTAATAACTACCACCTGATTTGGGCTCTCTTTTATTTGTTTCTTTTCGTTGGAAAAGTTGCATGATACAATTAAAGTAAGAGCTTGTAAAGTTGTGAATAACTATAAAGACAAAAAAAGGAAGGTCAGTTTAAATTAAAGTACAATGGATCTCTAGGACTCTTATTCTGTCCTGGACGACATAAACTAGCAAAAAAAATCATCTATGTAATAGTAAGTATATATAGAATTCTTCGGAAATGTCTGGAGATGAAGATATGAGCGAATCCTCATCATCATCTAAAAGTCTCTATTCAAAATAAAGATTGAACTGCTGGGATTAATGAAACAGTGAAATGTAAGATATGCTCCAATAATTATCACATAAAAAAGGGGAATACGTTCACACTATGGTGGTATGCCAAGAAAGAACATACCAAACAACTAACGAGATTTAAGGAAATATCTATGTACTCAAGTAACGCTGTAAGATCTTTTAAACAGTAATGAGCAGTGATGAAAATCCGGTAAATTTTTTAGCTGTACCGTTTTTATAGAAGTGGTAGTCTGAAAAATGACCTTTCTTTTCCTTTACAGTTGTCATTATTATTTAACTCCTGAGTAGTGAACCTCTGTTCCTAAATAGATGCAATTATATTCAAAACCTGATTGAACATTCGTGCATACCCATAAAATTCTGAGGGTTTGTTGAACAGTAATGATTGTAAGTCCTTGTTGGACTCAGAGTAGAATGGGGGATCGACATCTGAGTAATGTTAGCAAATGTCCTTGTTTATATCCCTTTCTCCTTCCTCTCTTGTCATAGCTGCCCTAATGAAACGTCATGAGCATTGTTCTTTATCTCCTTCAAAACACTCTTTAAATTGTCAGGGTTACCATATTGATTTTCAGTTTCATTTTTTTTAATATGCTGGTAATGAGTATATATTTGTTTAGTTATAATGTATATAATCTCAGTTTTTAATACAAAAATTTGCGGGCCGGCCCAAAAGTGGCATCTAGCCCGAAGCTATATATTTTCAATCCCTATTCCACCTCTAATCTATATTTGTTTGTCGTTCAGTCTATCTACCCATCTATACATATATTTGTTAAGTTATTGGTCTAGACAGAACTCATTTTTAAACACAGTTGTGTGTGTAACTAAAATTATATTTAAAAAGGTATAGAAAAGAGAAGTATTTTTGGGGTTCTGCAGGATTACATAAACAAATATTTTTTTTTTTGACGGGGTGGTGGCTTGGTTTTTCAAAACATTTTGAAAAAGAATTTGAAATTTTTAGGAAAAAAATTCTGAAAATTAGATTTCAAATATAAAAAATTTAAAAAAAAAAAAATTATGAATCCACAGCTATTTATAAAATATTTAATATATATAAAAAAAAATTCAGAATCCACAGATGTTCAAAAGAAAAATTAAAAATCTATAACACTTCACAATAAATTTCAAAAGTTAACTTTTTTGTACTTTCAAATGTTGAGAAAAAAAAAATAGCCCTATCCCCCCAATTCCAGAATTTTTGAAATATATAATATTAAATATTAAAAAAAAATTGAAATTTAATTCAATTTTTTAAATTTTTTTCCAAATTTTTTTTTTCTTTTCAAACAGCTATAGGTGTAGAGAATTTTAATCTTTTTGAAGAGTTGTGGATTTTCGAAAAAATTTTAAATATCAAATTTGAAATTTATTTTCAAAAATTAAATATTTGGAATTTAATTTTTTAAATTATTTTCTAAGAAACAATTATTTGTCCACACCTTCTCCCTAAAATATCATCTTATGGACGCCCCTGAGGCCAAAATTGTATTTTTAACTATTATCTTAAATATTAAATTAGCAGCGCTAATTTTTTACTAAGATTGCACTTGAATCGATAATTTTTATTTAATCGTCCCATCACTAAATAGTATATATGTAATACGTAAACATAAAAACAAACTTGTACGCAAATTTAGAAAAAGTGACAATCCCAATTTATTATTTGACTTCATGTTGAGCCTAATATTTCATAGACATATTTGAGTCAAAAATATATTTATTATTCAAATTACTTGGATGATTTGTGATAACCGATAGTTATTGCAATATATTGGAACCTTTATTTGGTTAAAGAGACTTTTATATTCCTGGAAAGTACACTTTTCAAATAAAACCAATCCATTTGGCTACTTAAATTAAAATTAGCTACACTCCCAAAGGATTAATAAGAATAATTTGTTCATATTAATCGGCAAATATTCCTCGAAGAATACAAATCTAATATACAGTCAATTTTGAGAATTATCATTCTAAGTTGATTTTGTGTTAACAATTTACATTTATGACGTACCTCCACTCAGAGCCGTTACTAAAATTTTCCTTTTGGATATACAGATTGACTTTTTGACAAAATATTTATTAATTTCTGGGATGAGTTAAGATAATCATAAGTCGGCGCAATAGTTTAAAGCCCACATTTGATTGATGAGACTTCCTTTGGCCCTTATATGGCATTTCAATTAAAATCTAACAAAATCAAATTATGGTGATTGTGATGATGCATTTTTGCAACTTTAAGTGTAATTTGCGGCATAGCCAAAGGGTTATTAAGATTAATTTGCTGATAAATATCGACGCTAATTCGTATACGAATACAAATGTAATTTTAACAAAAGCATTTTTGCTTGCTTTGATGTGGACTAGTCTCATATTGTGAAGTTATTATTTAAACGTATGGATATTATGGAGCTTTGGATTGAGAGTAAATATGCGCGCGTAGACAGGTGAATATGTATATAGTAGATAAATTTCATATGGAAGCCAATTAATAAGTAAAGATATATAAAAATATTCCTATGCTGGGCATGCTTGAATAACATACTTATAATATTTCGTCACAAATATGTTCTAAATATTAACAGTACATAAATAGTTGTTCGTGTCTTACCTATGATCCCAGATCCTAAAATGGAGTTAATATAGTTGAATGACACCTTGACAGTGGAGCTTCCATGTTTTGCGACATTCTGGAGAAAAGGTATATGTATTTTACAATGTGTAGATAAATACCACAGAAAGTAATTATTTTAGAGTAGATAAACACTGAATGAGAATATATATTTGTATTACCAATGGAGAGCTCTGGGAGTCGGTGGAAGATGCCTTGAACATAGTTTGATTGTCAACAAAATGAAACAACAACTGTTTATAGTTGTTTATTATTGCTATTGAGTCTTTATTATTGTAGAGATCGGTACTATTGTTAAACAGATGTATATTATGTGTAAGAACTAATAAAGAGAAAATGGATGTTTCAACGTGTCTGCTAAGCTTGAAGGTAGGCATAACTCGAGTGAAGGCCCTCGTATATATATAGACATCCTCACAAAAAGTATGTTCAATGTATAAATATCTTTAAAAATATAAAAAAGGTGATCCTGAAGTTGTTTTTTGTATTGTATTGTACAGATTATTACTATAATATATTATTATGTTCTTGGATAAATCTTTCCCAAATCATATTATTTATGATATCAAGGATTAGCCAACGTGGAACACAGGAGAGAAACGTCACAAGTATGTTGGAAACACCAAGGTTGCACATTTTGTTGCGGAAAAAGTGAGTGTGCGTAGAAGGGTTTCTCATTTTATGGGGAATTGTTCTTGAGTGAGATCCCAAGACCTTCCGGGATGAGATATTAAACAATGACATACAGAACTTGCAATTAAAAGGTTGCTAAAGAAATATTAGAAAAGTTCCGATTATTGAAATTTTTACAGTATTGAAAGGACTGGAATAAAAACCAAGTATATGCCTCATTTAGATTAAATTTTACATATATTTACATATATCTTTTTCGGAATACATTATTTTAAATAATTTATGGTGTAAAAAATATTAAAATGGGTAGTTTTAAAAAATAATATATCCCATTTTACAGATTAAAATACTAAAAAGTATCAGTAAAATGTGGATTTCAGATTATGCAAATTTTTCTTAAACATTTTGGGCACTTTTTGATGTTATAGGTTCTAACTTTACCGGTCGTCTTTACTGTTGTGTATCAGCTACTTTAAATATTTAGCGGAGCTATCTCTAAAGTATTTATATTATGGCAAAATAATTGGTTATAAATAATTACAAGTTTGATATGATGTTAAATAAGCTGGATAAGCGAAACTTTGTGAATGTCTATTGGTCTAAAAGATAAGAGAAATAGAGAATAGTGAAGAAATAAAGAAGCAATAGCGTTAATAAGGAGTCTCGGATCGGGAATCATGAGTTTATTTAGAAAGGACTCATTGAATAGAACAGTTTACTCATAGTCATGTTCTCAATAGAGGCTTGAAGTAATATAAATCAATAAGCCATTGATAGAAATAAAGTAATGTTTCAAAGTAAACATTAAAGGTTAAGTTCAAACATATCATTAGAGTTGACATTTTTGTAAGGAAACACTAAGTTTATAAAATAGAAAAGGAGCAACTGTTGTTGCGTTTGCTCTTTCTTCTTCTTTGTGCCTTATTTAATCAATCCTCGTGGTGTAAACTCATCCCTCTAAAGTATGCATTATTCCTAATATTTTGATATAAATTGTTATAAAACAAAATATATATCTTCTATAATATAGTTTGCCCGTCCGTTTGCTAATAAAAACGCATGGGATAGGGTATTTAATTACTGTACTAGCGGAAAAAGGGGAGAACGTATACATTGAATATGAATGAAAAAACAGAATTAGGAAGAGGATTACGAGTTTGTCTTGGTTTGTATTAATAAAATAATTCGATATAACATCATACATCATAGTCTACTAAACTATAATATTATAGTAGGTGTTTGTATGATTGTATGTTTTTCGCAGATTAGCAAGTTTATCTTCGTATTCTTAGTATAGTTGGTGCATAATTTAATCATTCGTAATAGAATAAATAATATGGCAAATTCCTAGTAAATATAAATATTATTTCCATACTAATGTCATTTTAAATGCAGAAAGTTCTCGTCTATATAAGAGTCTCTTTCCAAAATATATTAACAGGAGTATTAATTCAGTAGTACCATAGGTCTCACTCCCGACTTATCTTACACTCTTTTTTTTCCTTACAAAAAAATCGACTCTTCATATAATATAGAACCATAAAAATAAGATAAAATATGTCATCCAATAAAGTCTCGAACGGACAAAATTATTCAGCACAAAATGACCGTGAACCAAAAAAAAAATAACACATATATCAATTAAGTTCACTTATTCACGCAACCTCAATAAAAATTTAATAATAATGGTCAATGATCTGAATGGACTAAAATAGAACGCACAGAGAATAAAAATGTAATTTTAGGAGGGAAGAATTAAAGTCACAATTTTTTGAAAGTTACTATATTATTTGATTAAATAACCTTTCTTTTTATTTTTTTACATTTAATTTTTTATTCAGGAAATTTTTTTTATGTACCGATAACGATAAAAGAAATTAGTCATGTTTCAAAACATTGAAGTTATAGTTATATGTTCATTAGTTAAAAGTACGAATTTGAATACCATTTTTTTCACCGTGTGCAGAGCACATCGTTACTAGTATTGTATCACGCAACCTTTTCTGAAAAGAAACATGAAAAAAAAGGCCCTAAATCAGTCCGTTGTTAGTCCCAATTCTTCACAACTATGGAATAACAATGCTATATTGTTAGTTTACAAAATTTTACCAAGAAATAGTTTGTATACTTCATCCCTCAATTAAAGATTTTTGTCTCTAAAATAACAAAAGGACTCTAGTTATATAAAA
This sequence comes from Lepeophtheirus salmonis, assembly GCF_016086655.4. Lineage (NCBI taxonomy): Eukaryota > Metazoa > Arthropoda > Copepoda > Siphonostomatoida > Caligidae > Lepeophtheirus > Lepeophtheirus salmonis. The sequence continues at coordinate 21,601,608 of NC_052139.2, forward strand.
AAAAAACAAAAAAACTATAAGTGAATTCTTCATCTTCTTATCAATCTGTGATACCCATAGCTACAAAAAGAATTTACTGAATATGTTTACATACATATATGAGAAAAACTTCTGATTTAACAAATATCCAAAAGATACTATTCAAATATAAATAAACACATCTGAATTTATTTGACACAATTCAACGCCTTTCAAGAAATTCCATACAAAGCTGAAAATAAAATAATTTCTAAAATCGAATCCCTGATAGTAGATCAAATTGAAAACATTATGTGGAAATCTCCCACCTATACCACTTCCTCAAGAGGATCTTCAACACAGCCTAGGAATAGTATTTATATTATTGTTGGATATATATCACAATCATTAACCAAAAACTTGTTGTGCCTTCACATCTCTCAAATATATTTAACTACGATATGACCTTCAATCCAGCAAAATAATAAAAGTAAATAATCAAATACTGTTAATTATCAAAAGTTATCATAATAACTCCTACTAGAAAATAACTTTGTTCATAAATAACAGAAACTTATTTGTAAGTGAGATACCTTCATATCTTTTAGCAAGGATCAGGGATTCTTTTTACGTCGACAGATTTGTTTACACTAAATCTAGTAATATTCTAGAATCACTTTAATTTTAGTTGAGGTTATTTGATAGTTTTAGAAGGGTAACACCAATTGTGATGAAGAATTTTGGGTTGCTTATTGAAAATAAAATATCTACCACCGTCATCCACCTCCTGGAAGCCATCATTTCAGCTAAGGGAGGCTACATTAATTATTAAGAGAGCTCAGACAGACATCAATTTATAGTATTAATTTGGTTGCAATTCTATGGTTATTTAATAAGTTATACCTTGTTGAGTTTGAAAATTCCTAGTGTTCATATTTTAATGGACCATTCGGTAATGTTATGTATGTAAATAGGTTCTGTTTTTAAATATATATATGTTCTGTAAACGTTGCAATTTTATACAAGGTGTAACTTGTATACAGAGTTGGTCAGCAAAACGTGGGCTGTGAATTAATGTTCATTTTCAAAATTAATAAGAAAAGTTTAGTTATTATTTTTGGCCTTCTGGTTCAGCCATCCTTTATACATAAATAAACGTTAATAAAAACTTCGTCATCTCGTCATGATGAGTGAGCAAAATGCCAAAAGGCAGCACACCTCAGATCTCCTAGATGCTGAAGTCGAGGGGTTTATGGACATTGTGGTGTGCTCCAAGAGCCTGCTTTTCAAGGTGGCCCAGATGAAAAATGATGGAAAATACCTCTCTAGGAAAGAAGGAAGCAGAGGACACAATTTAAATAGGGATCTGGAGTTCCTATCTAGGCTGTTGATCTTCTTCTCCACACCAAATTGATGAATCGCCTTACCAACGAATTCTCTGTTACTGCTAGGACCATCAAGAGGGTCGTGAAGGACAAATTGGGTATGTCCAGATGTACAAGGACACCACGCTACCTTCTGGCGGATGTCATGAAGGCCAGGAGGCTTGAGAGTCCAAGTTATACTGCAAACCCTGTAAGCAAATTGCACAAATTGCAACCAATAATAACCTTTTAAAAAATAGATTTGCAGTAATGGGGATGAGGACAATGTAATAATCGAACATTCACTGGATGATCAACATACGAAGGTCATTTGAAAAGTCAAAGAGATGGCACTACTGGCGCGTATCGAGGTTATGTTTAGTTAGTAGCATCCCTGGGAAGAACACAAGCCAATTTTGAGCCAGATCGGTCTATTTCTTTATGTTTGGCATTCGTTTAAACCGAGAAAGTGGGGTGATTTTCGAAAAATAGTGTCTTATTTAAACATTACTTTATGAAAGGTGAAACGCCTCAAGAGACTAAGAAAAAGCTTGATAAACATTATAGGGACTCTGCGCCGTCTATTAAAATAGGTTATAACTGATTTAAAATTTTGGGAGTGGTCCTATGGGCAATGGAGACAAGTAACGCTTAACTTTCTGGACGCCCTGTTAAGGTTACTACTCCAGAAAGTAAGGATAAAATACATGATATGGTCATGGATAACAGAAAAGTGAAGTGTGTGAGATTGTTAGTACTATGGGCATCTCGATTTGGAGCCCTATTTTCATTGCTTTTACGACCACAACTGTTGAGGTGTTAGCTGGTACATAGTCGTGATGGAAAAGGATTTTTTTTTGGGTTAATTGTGGGAATTTTTCTTGCAGCTCAGTTTTCAAACGGTCCAATAACAATTCATAATATGGATCAATAATAGTTTTAACCTGTTCTAGATAATCAACAAGGATTATTCCTTGCGAATCCAAAAAAAACACTCGTCATAATTTTTCTGGGCGATTCCTCGATTCAAACGAATGCCAAACTGAAAGAAATAGACTTATCTGGCTGAAAGTTAATGTCTGTTATTCCACGAGATGCTACTAACTAAACATAACCTTGATATACACCAGTAGTACAATCTCTTGGACTTTGCATGGACTTTCAAACGACCATGGAATATATATGATAAAAAAGGAAAGTTAGCAACGTCAGTGATAGTCAATAATTTCATTATTTTATTCATACTGTTGTGGAGGTTATTGTAAAAAGGTTGTCTAATGAACACGAACTCGACAGTTCCAGCCCCATTTTTTGGATCGAGTCTAACACTAGTATTTATGCAAACATAAGGGATCCTTTAAGAATTGTACATATCTGATTCAATGATATTCTTACCTTAATATTACTTGATGATGAAAGTAATTGCTCAGCCATTCTCAAACTCCTTTATCATTATGATTAAATAGTTTTTAAAACGACTTTTGTGACGCTTTTGTCATACCTTTATTTTTGTAGTATGGTTAAATGTAGTTTATATTTATATACCAAAGTCACTCAGGCAGGAAATGACTTGTATTGATGACTTCTTTTAAATACTATTTTCAAATTCAAAATCAAGGATGATCATTCTTCACAATGGATCAATCGTTTTGTTAAAAAAATACGTAATTATCTCATTCCATTCCTATCCATTCTTCATCCTCTCTTAAATGGTGTCATCAATGACAAGGGAAATATGAAGTTAACTTATAAGTTATAATAGTATAGTTCCGTCTATGAATCATGGAAAATGGGATTATTGGTTATAGATCAACGTATGTAACGGTTACCTTTCTAATAAAAAAAACAATCACTGTTTTGTTTTTTTTATCAACTGTCGATTCCATCGTTTCACTTGATACGTAATTTCTACTACAATATTTAGTATTTTTGATAAATTTACAAAATAATAAGTTATTCATAGAGATGGGATTTTTGTTTAGCTGCCTGTATTTTTTTTTTTTTTTTGGGGGGGGGGAGAAAATGAATTACTGCTATAAAGTTCAAAGAAACCTTCAACATTTAAATTAGTATTATTGCGGGAAAATATTGTAATTGTACTTAAATTCATATATATTTAATCTATAATGTATATTGAAAACAATTTACTCCAAAGATAGACAGGAATGCTTACTTCAAAGGGAGAAATGAGCACCACCACGACCCATTAAATGATAAAAAAAGAGCTCACGCAACAATCTTTATTATTTTTATAATTTTTTGTGGTTGTTTTTTTTCTTTTGACAGATCCCTTCTTAAGTTGTACATGGGTTGACATTTTTGTATGAAAAAACTAAGCTTGAAATTAGTAACGGAAAAAAAGTTGTTGCATATGTGGTTTGTCTTCTTTTTTCTTCATTATATAGTAGTTGTTCTCATAGCATAAATTGCTTGACGATGATATTACCAACAACAATTTTTTGTCACAATCATAATGTACAACACGATTTTACTACGTAACGATATTAGCTCAACAATTTTGTCCATTACCTTTATACTGCAATCATTTTAACGAACGCCATAAGATATATACCTATGACAATTCTTTCATTGATGGCCCCTATCACGCTTTCAGTGCAACAATATTCATATTATTAAATTATGTGAATACAAGTCTGTCGTATTATAAAGGTATAATCCTATTTAGACAGGTATATATACCTATAATTATATTTATAAAAATTTAAATCATAACTAATTTTGTATTTTCCCCTAAATTTCAATGTTTTTTTAAAAGTGTTATAATCTACTGATTTAGGTCAGATATGCCCTGTTCTGTCCGTTAACTTGTTGCCAACGAAAATCCAACATCATATCGCCCTTATCGTAGAAGCCCTGGTCTCTATTGGCCAAAAACTTCTACAACCAATTTTTACATGTATCTACTGAGGCCAAATGTGAACCCCCAAGAGCGTTGACCATATACAACAACAAGGACTTGCAATTATACTTTCATAAAAAATCCTCAGGGTAATTACGCTCCGTCTTTTATGAGCCCACTTAAAGTTCATTGAGGTTTTGAATATAAAGGAATCTATTCAGGAAATGATTTTCACTACTCAGGAATTAAATAATAATGACAAATGCAAACAAAAATTTGTTTTTTGGGTCAGCTCAAGGACCCACTAAAAAATTAGTCAGGATTTACATCACTGGGCAACATACTTATATGGTATTGGAGATTGAATCATAATCAAACATTTTATTAATTTCTTCGGCAATTTGTCTGTTCAGCAAAAATGCATTCGGTAAAAAAAAAATCCTCCATGTGTCTGCGTACAGACTCCATATTTGAGTGACCAATTGTCTTTTATGGTTTGGGCAAAATATATAAAAGGACTTTAATCCTAGAGCCAGCTACTTTTCTATTAAGTTCCATTAATTGATTTGTAGTCTGCATTTCTATTTATCATATTAAGTATTCAATGGTCGAGTTTAGGGGACCAATCAAATCTTCACAAGCGTTGTGTTGGTCTTATCTAGGACTGAGGACTGCAATCCAGTTCAGCACGGTCCAGTCTAGTCCCTTTTGTCGGTCCTTCAAATATTAATATTATTAACCCCTTTATTTGCTATTATATTATCGCCAACCTATAATAAAATATATAGATATAATAATATGATATTAGAAAGTATTGAATAAATACTATTTCAATATTTTATGGAAAATTAGAGGACTGACAAAAGATAATCTCAATGACCGACAGTCCTAAGGAACGATCCCAAAGACCGACGGTCCTAAGTACTAGTTCTAAAAACCGATCCCAAGGACCGATAGGACCGGTCCTCAGACTGGATTGGACCGGGCCAAATAAATTGGGACCACCCCAACACTAATCTTCACTTCCTCTTTACTGCGTATTTATAAAAAATTCCGAAAATATTTAAATCTTTGGGGAGCTCTCAGGATAGGCTTCGCTCTGTCTGTGTGACGTCATTTGAAAAGAGTTTATTAAATATGTATGAATATAGTTGTAAAAAATATTAACAAGAACGAATTTTCTTTTCCTAAGCAGTTGTATTTATTATTTAATTCCTGAGAAGTGAATTTCTTTTATCTACGACATTCAATTATATTTAAAACCTGATTGGGCATACGGGTATGGCGATAAAAAGACAGAGTTGTAATTGTTTGTCCTTGTTGGAGTCAGAGTAGAATTGACACCCGACATTGAAATAATTCCCGACTTTTTCTTTGTCCTATATAGAGTTGGATTTGTGTTTATTTTCTGCCTCTCACGACTACTTGTAGCTGTTCTTATGAAACGTCATGATATTGAAACTGATTTCCGTCCTAACATTCTTAAAATTGCTAGGGTTACAATATTGGCATTCTGTTTCTTTTTTTATAGTTCCCCAAATTCGTATAATTCCTTATATCCCCCGCTCAATTCTTCATTTTTCATCTCTGTCTTTCAAGTGCACACGCAGGTGTGATAAATTTATACTTACCAAAGTGTCAATTAAAATCTAAACACTTTGAATTTTAAGCTTCAACAGAATATAATTTATTAATGACCAACATAATTTTAAACAAAATAAATACTATAAGTATATATGTGTCTGAGCTTTATCAATCATTAATGCACCTGCCCTTAGCAACAATGATGGTTTCTAGGCCACGGAAAACCTGACACCCGCTGCAGATATATTCCTCTGTTATTGTGTCCAAGTGCTAGCTGACAGAGATCCTCCGTTTTTTGAATGAGGGACACTGCAGGCCTTCCCCTCGACATGAACTCAAAAGTTGTAGTCAAGGGTGTTTGCATCAGGGTTGTAGGGGGACAAAAGTGTCAAAAGAAAAGTTTAAAAGAGTCATAAAACGGAAGAGATGGATTTATTTCATTCAGGTGTCAAATGTGGCCTCTCCATCCCCACAAGGCTCTTTCCGCTCGCTTTTTGATAGCTTTTTGCGTGAACCCCAAGATCTCTTGCATGGGCTCTCATAGACTTGAAGAGATTGGCCTGGACTGTTTTCTTTAACTCCTCCGAGTCCAGTTTGGTCTTTTTGACGTAGCCTTTTTCATTTCCAACGTATTGGACTTGCTGACGGTGTAGACCGTGGTCCTGGAGACACGCAACGGCTTGGAGTGTGTCAATGGAAATTTGTTGATCACGTTCAAGGGTTATTTAGTCTAGATGTTCTGCCTCCAAGAATAATGATAACAGCTTTTGGAAATAAAATACACTCCTCAATCTTACAACTAGAAAAAAAAATCTTGCTCACGTTAACGTTATATTTTATACATCTCTAATTTTATCAATTCAAACACTTGTATTCCATTCTCTTCTCAGACTTAAGGAAAACAAACAAACAAACAGTCATCCATCCCTCAGTCCTCCTTTGGTAGACCTCCCAGAAAGAATGATTTAATGATCTCATATATAAAGAACATTGCCCACACACGATGGAAGGTTCTATACATATACCAAAGTCAGATCCTGGCCACACATTGGAAGGGAGGAAATGTAGATTAAAATCCTGTTGTAGGTTCTTTCTTCGTGGAGGTATCTCACACCACTCCGTCACTCATTGGTAATAATAAAGTAGGGTTTCCATCTATTACACCATTAAATAGATGTATTATTACTCAAAGGAAATCCCTTGTTATTGAGGGTGGGCCACAAATCTACATCAGTTTCATTTAATAGTACACCTTTCCTCCCTAAATAATGGACTCGTCCTATTTAATGTCTTAGTTGTTGCCTTTTGAAGCAATAATGGGGCAACTATGTAAGGTATGTTTTTACACGAAACCTAATATGTTTCGAGGCATTACTCTTTAGATCTATGAATATAGGAACTCTACAATGCAGACATCCTGCAGTGTATTGCGTAACTGAAGCATGTTGCAATACGACTTATTTTTAGTTAAAATAAAGCCTTAGGAGTAACAAAAATAGGTACTATTATAATTGAAGATAATACATACAAAAGATGGACTCGTCCAAAAAAGTAACAAAAGAAGGTTTCATATGTTCGTCCTCTCTTTTTTTCTCTTTTTTTTTCTCTCTCCCATTTCCAATAATGGACTATTCCAATATATGGGAAAGAAAACTACATATGTAGTCGACCTGAGTCTATAAAATATTTTAATAGGAGAAGGAGAGAAAATGACGTAGTTACGCATTACGTAATTAATATTTCCACGACCTACTTTGCATTTACTATTAATATTCTAAGTTATATCTCTAGAAAAGCGAAAATATTTTTATGTTGTATCTGTGACTCTCTGCTGTCTTCGCTTGACGAGTTTACCTCTCATGCAGCTGGTCACTCTGTGAAGACTCCGACATCAGTTCCGTCAGAGACACTGCCATCTCCTTCGTGTGTGGAAATTACGTTGGAAGATCAATCTTCCGTTTTTGTAATACGAATTTTCCCAATTTAAATACGATTTTCTGATATTTTAATGTCGTAAATTGACATAATTATTCTAAAGTTATAGTCGATTATGCATTTTTTAAGTTTTGTGTTACCTTGGCCTTTGACCTAGACTCTTTAAAAGTTAATGGTCTATTACTGTGGACATATATTAGGTAGGGGGGAAAGTATCTTCGTATTCCCTGCACCCTTTTTTTAATTATCTAAATATTTTTAATTAAAGGTCACATCGAATCATAGAAGAAGGCGTTGTAAAGGTGTTCTTATATAATACTACAAACACTTTTTAGACAGTAATGTGCTTGGTCGGTTCAGTCGTGAATTATCGTGCGTCTAGTATGGATGTTTGAAAGGGGGGGAAATCGCCATATTTTACATTTTTTAGTTCTTGAAAGGGAAAAACGCGTCAAAAGCGACGAAGAAAATTTGCAATGTATACATGGTCGATATTATTTTGGTTGGTGTTCCACAACAGTGGTTCGAGCAATTTTTTCCCAGCTCAATTTTTCTCTCTACTGTGAACAACTTGATCTTTTGCAGCTGGTGATGAACAGAAGGAGTCAACATTGGTAAATATGAGGCATGACATCATCAAGACAATGGTGGTAGTCACTTGATACTAGTTTCGGACTGTAGGGTAGATATATAACAACTTCCCATCCAAGCTCCCGAACCTTCTGGTGCGTCATCATAGATGTATGCGGCCTGGCGTTATCTTGATGAAACACGATTCCTCTCCTATTCGATCTTCTTCTTGCACCCAGCCTTCTGGAAATGGTTCAAAACGGTTTTATGATCAATGTTACGGCCTGGGCGATGCTAGGACTGCCAATATCATGGTTTATTTCGATATTTTTGCTAATTTTATCGACATTTTTGACAACAAACCTATCAGTGCGTAGTACATCATTCCCCTCCGCTACACCAGAACAAAATGGCTGGAACCACTGTTATGCAACACGAACTCAAAGTGTATTAAGGCCAGTATACATCCCAAATTTTCTTGGTCGCTTTTGACTCGTTTTTCCCTCTCAAGTTGTAAAAATGTAAAATATGACGAATTTAATCCTTTGAGACCTTTCATACTCGACGTACGAGAATTCACAACTCACCCGACCAAGCCAAATACTGTCAAAAAAGCCTTTGTAGTATACATTCCTACCTTTACAACGCTTTGACGTATAATTCAATGTGACCAATAATGAACAAGATATGCTTAGTTTAAAAAAGGGCGGGAAATACGACGTTAATATATAAATAAATGATATTTATACGTCCTGTCTGGTTTTATTTTTATTTTTTGGTAAAAATTGATGCTCCCTTTGGATTTTTTCAAACAAAATTAGTTATGTGTCGTACTATAAAAACGCATTAAATGGTTGTTTTCTGTTGGAAAAAGATGAAATGATTTCCCAAATTTCAATGCAAACACCAACAAAATCTCACTATGTAATAAATTCAAATCAGAGAGAAAATAAGTCATAATATAATTAGTATAATAAGAAAAACAAAAATAAATAAACCTTGCAACGATTCGAAACGTGGAATTGCTAATCACTTCTCCGTTACTAATTATCATTAGTCATGATAATTCATACTAGAAAAGACTCATGGATTAACAAACAAGCATTTAATTTGAGACAAGACCATTATTATTCTAAAAGAAAGCGAGGATTTTATTTATTTTATGGGAATAAATAGTACATATTGTATTTCAACCAGAAATAAACAATAAGGACGTATAAACTCTAATAATCATGTATTAAATGTGACTGTCTCTGTATGTTTGTCCTTCAATCATGGGCAAACCAATTGATGGATTTTGTGGACATTTGTTATGTAGCTTCTTAATGCTCCAGAAACGGTTCTGATACCATTTTTTTAGTCTTCGAAGCCATACCGCCCTTAAAGTAACATTTTCTACCACTTTACTAGCACACCCTTAGGCCAGAGGGTATTTTGAATATTAGAAGGGTTCTCTGATGCTCAGGGGAGCGGCGGGGGAAGAATTTAACTTCACTCAAGGGCCGACGTCCCACAGCCCATGGGTGGGGATGTATTAGAAGGGATTCTTAGTACTTAGAAATGATGCAGCGGCACAGTTTAAACTGCCTTAAGAGCCAGTAATTCACCTGTTCAACCTGAAAAAATGAGCAGACTTTTCTTGTGTAGTTATATTTTACTGACGGAATTGTGTATGTTTTTTTTTAGCTTGAAAGCTCGTATATTGTTGTTCTTAGACTAAAATGCTGGAGAAGATTACACGTACGAATACTGGAATGCTCAGTCGATATCTCTATCTTAATTTGAAATGAGGATGGGATTCTTCTTCAGAGTCCTCATACAAAGGAGGGATTCAATAAGTTAAATTTAACTTCCAAATCTCAGGCATGAAACACAATGCATTTCATGGGTAGAGGATCCCATTCAAGAGAAAGGGCCCTCTTATCTTCAAATGGCGAGATTATAGGCAAGACTCTCCATTGTACCAAATGTATCCCTCATTTAATCATCTATTTTGTAGAAACATCGATAGGAATCGGGATCCCCATCTAAGTTTTCATACGACTTGATTATCAACCAATGTGGATTCACAAAAAAAGTACAGAGTTATTTTTGAGAAATATCTACACTGATGACGTCAGAGTTATACTGTCGAAGAGAAGTAGTTCTCAGTATCAATACCCCATGTGTTTTGTTGTCAGCTATCGATTCCCTCTTCTCGCTTGATACGTCCTGGCTAGTTCATAATTTATTCCTGTTCATAAAGACACAAAGTAATAAGTTATTTTATACATATCCTCTGTTTCCAATAGAGCAGGAATACAATTTCTTGTTGATTCCTCGTCGTTTATATAATATACATATATTGGCCATTTTAATATTTCTATGAATAAATTTTGTCTATTTCTTTATAGAATTATTATAATAACTACTCTTTTAATCAAATATTACTAAGTAATATTATAATACAGTATAGGATAAAATACTATGTAGATTTTAAAAATATGTAATTTATTTTAAAAATGGTGAAGAAATAATATGACAGTGATAGGCTGCGAGTATATAACATATAAATAGCGTTGGTATGATCTACTTATTTGGCTAACTACCAAATGATTTTGTGCATTTTTTTTTCTTTTGGGAGAAAAGTTGCGTGATACAATAAAGGATACGACGGGTAAAGCAAATGCAAATTAAAAAAAAAACTATTTGAGGTGCAAGAAAAATAAATAAATTAATTATTGATTTTTTTTTAATTATTTATTTCGTGCCCGAAACTAAAAACGTTACATTACCTCCATAGAGATAAAATATATAAAGTGATGATATAAAAAAGTAGTTGACACATCACAACATAGAGGGCGCTTCAAATATTCTTCTTCTTCTTTTTTTTATGTTTATTGTAAAAAATAATAATAATTTATTAACCTAATTAGATCAATTTAGAGATGTCAATAAGTTAATAAAGTATTCCTGAATTGATTATTTATGAAGTATATATTTTATTCCAATATTTAAATATAATTTTATTTAGCCTGTCAAAATATTGATGATGAATTTGATAGATTATTCTAACTATAATCAAAAACTCATTATTATAAATTTTTACACTGAGTAAGATTCGTTAGTATGCTTCAAACTTGAATCCTCTCACGTTCATGTTTACCCAAATAATAAACAATTTATACGCTTTTAATAGAATATGAAATGCATACAGCGGATTTATTAGACTATTTAATTAAGACTGTAACCCAAATTAATGATATTTACTAAGAATAATTTAAAAAAGTATTTAAGATCCTCTAGATTAGTGGTACAAATATTCAGATTCATGATAGAACTAAATAATAAATAAATCCTAATATTAAAATACTTCTGCGAAAAAGCATAAATTTTCCTAACTCTCTTTCTTAATTCGTTTCTTGCTCGATTTACAATTTTCATGATTTATCCAAAATTTGATTCCATATTTAGAGGATTTTGTAAAATTTGCCATTCTGGAGATACAATTATTGGTACAAAAGTTGGCATGCTCAATCTGAAAAGATGTATATCTCTTATTTAAATAACACACGCGTGTCGTACGGTTTGATTTGATCATTATTGTGATGCGAATCATTACATTTAATTTGAAAAAATTAAATATTATAGCGGGAAACAATATGTTTTCGAATGTTCTGGTCAACTATTAATTTTCTTTTGTCTGGTTTAGCGACATTAAATAATTTATATTGCTATTCCTCAGCATTGTCACTCTATAAATATAATGCAAAAACACCAGTAGTATTTTATTTTCAGAGCTGTCGATTCCCTCCTTTTGCTTGATACGTTATGGATATTTGATAATTTATTCTTGTTGATAAATAAGCAATGTAACATCTTATTTTATTCTTATACTCAGTTTCCAAAAGGCCAGTCCATTGATTCCTCGTTGTATATGTATATAAGATTATTTTATTATTTATATGAAGAAATTTTGGCTATCATACACAAATACAAGTAAGTGTATAAATACACTTTTAATAAAAAATTACTAAGCAATATTAAAATACAGTATCGGATAAAATACTATCTATAATTTGAATATGACAATTATATATAAGTACGAGGGTTTTTGAAAATTCCATATTAAGTCCAAGAGATGGTACTAATGGCGCGTATCGATGGTACGTTTATTTAATAGCATCTCTTGGAATAACACAAAATAACTTTCAGCAAGATAAGTCTATTTCTTTCTGTTTGGCATTCGTTTGAATCGAGGAAGTGGAGTGATTTTCAAAAAATTGACTAAAAAGAATTTCGTATCTAGATTAAACATTACTTTATGAAAGGCCAAATGCCTCAAGAGTCCAAAAACAATCTTGATAAACCCTATGGCGACTCTGTACCTTCTATTAAAACAGTTTATATGTGATTTCAAAATTTTCGGATTGGCCATATGGGGAAAAGCGACGCTGAACGCTCTGGGCACCCTGTTGAGGTTACTACTCCAGAAATCGTTTATGAAATCCATGATATAGTGATAGATGACAGAAGAGTGAAGGTGCTGTGGGCATCTTGATTTAGAACCCTATTTCCATTAATTTTGCGACCACAACTGCTGAGGTGTAATTCAGTGCATCGTCGTGATAGAAAATGATTTCTTTGATGGCCAATCGAGGGCCTTTTTCTTGCCGCTCGGTTTTCAAACGGTCCAATAAAGATGAATAATATGCACATGTAATTATTTTACCCTTTTCCGCATTGTCGATGATGATTAATCCTTGGGAATCCAAAAGCCAGTTGCCATAATATTTCCAGCCGTATCCTGGATTCAAAGGAATGCCAAACAGAAAGAAATAGACCGATATGGCTGAATGTTGGTGAGTGTTCTTCCAAGAGAGGCTACTAACTAAACTTAATACCGATATGCACCAGTAGAGCCATCTCTCGGATTTTGTGGGGACTTCTCAAACGACCCTTGTAATTCATTGTAAAAATTGTGAAGAAATAATATAATGGTGATAGTCTGGGAGTACTTAAGAGATAAATACAAGTTTTTTCTGCTTCTTTATGGAGGAAAGGTTGCGTAAAGTTAACAACATGGCAACTATCAACAAAGTTGATAATTCTGTAGAGAAAAACGCGTGCAAGGAGAAGAGGGGGGGGGCGGCTAGAAAGACTGATGGTTTCATTTTTTAAAATACTGATGTAACTATCATATGTCTGCTTTATTATGGTGTTTAGGCTATAACGAAAGTATTTATTAGCAAAATGTTTAATGAAGATATACTACGTATAATTAACTTAGACGTTTTTTTATCCGTTACAGTAGATTTGAAAACGTAACACTCCATGAAGTTGTAATTCATTATGAACCATATTCTCAGAATAATAACTAATGAAACGACAAAGTAGAGTATTTCGAAATAGATTTGAAGTTCCAAGTTTAAAAAGAAGACTTAAATTAAATATAATCTACATACTAAAAAATAAACCATCATACATTTATATTAAATATTCAAAATTAAACAATTAGAATAATATAACTAATAATAACAATAAATTATAAATACAGAATATTGAAATAATAGATTAATCCAAATAATATTTTCTTGTTGCAACATCGCAATTTAGTTAAATTTGTCATAACTTTAGGTTGCAAAACACAAGCCAGACGGGGAGTTTAATCAAAAAGATCATCACCCTTTTTTCGTCATGTGCAAGCTGCATATACAATTGTGCACAGGATATATATATCTCTACCTATGAGACCTAAATAATTATTAGTAACAATGTAACTGTCAAAATCATAAAATTAGACAATAAATATACTAATAAAAAAAATGTTAGAAATAAATCCATCTTAAAAATTTAGAGCAAAAGCTAATTATGTAGTAATGTCCGGCGATATTACTCGTTATTAAGGGCATCAAAAAATCCCCCCCCCCATTATTATGCTTGTGTAACAACATACTATTGTCATCAAGCATACGCACAATTGCTAATTATAATGCCACACCCAATGTAACTACCCCCGTTATTGTGACCATTTAAGCAGTTGTTTTGCCTTTTATGAGTTTTCTGAACACAATTTCTTGGGGCTTATCAACCAAAGCTAATCCTTAAGTGATAAAATAGTAATATTTATTGACTATGTAATATTGTAAAACCTAATGATCATACGCAAGTCTTTAAGTGAAGACACTAATGTCAGATAAACTAGCTGCGAACCATCCAAAGCTACTACTCCCGTTGTTATGACCATTTAAGCACTTGTTTTTGCCATTTAATGAATTGTGTATAATAATTCTTGATAATTTTGGCTAAAATATAATCATATTTTATGATTAGATTTTTAAAAAAATGAATACTTAATGATAGATAGTACAAAATTCAGAGTTCCATTTCGTAATTTGGTGAGGATGACTCTAAACATGCTTAAAATTATCTTAACTTCACAATTTACAATGGGGGTGTTTCTATAAATTACATCATTGCCAAAACCCTCCATTAATTAATGATTGTTCTTCGGGAAGGGAAGAATTTACCCGTCTATTTCTCCATAAATTTTTTGAACGTAGAATGATTAGCAATGGATAAGGTTATATTACATGTAATAAGTATTTTCCAAATTCTTAGGCCTCCATTTTCAGAAATCCAGACAGAAGGCGACGTTATTTTATGCATTTTATTCAGTTCTCTATCGACTATCAGCATCTAATATTATATTGATATTGAATAATAGAGGCGGGAATGATAACGTTATTAATAGAATATGTATATGATTTAATCATTAATGTCATAAGTATTTCTTCTCATCTCCTCGCACACTTTTGTATTCTTACCAAAATTATCAACCTTAACTATCAGACCGCCTTACGGATAATATCTTTATTTTAGGAGACAACAAAACAGCTAACAAAAAAAAAATCATATTGATGTTATTCGTAAATTTCATCAGCATCTCTGGGAAAAGTAGGTAGAGTTACAAGGCAACAATGTTAAAAAATAAAAATTCAAAATCAATTCACTCAAGCGACTGTTATAAAACAACTCACCTCCAAAATGAGTAATTGACAAATGATGCAAGATAGATGTGACCAAGGTTAATAGAAATACAAGGTTATACCATAAAATATTTACGACATATTCCACCACCACACTTTTAATATTGACGTCATAGTAAACGTAACCATAGTAGTCTCGTATTTTGTCAAAATCTGTTTTTCCTGCACAACAGGAAAACGATACATTAAATTGAAAATTCTAGCAATAGTGACGTCATAGACTATAAGTGGTTTCGTGTTGTGTCAAAATATGCCTTTCTTGCCATCAGATTGAAAATTCTAGCAAGCCCGATTACATGACGGTTAACCTTGTATTTCTATTATCCCTGGATATGACTAACTTTTATTTACGAGTGCTGCCATCTTCACATTGAGGTGGGAAACTTTTCAGACTACTCTCATATATACTTTAAAAAAATTAGATAATAGATCCCTAAGTCGTAGCTTTTTTTGCTTCTAATTATTTCCACTTGCTCATACATCAGTGGCAACATAATATAATTTAATTCAATGCATGCTCTCTGTTCCTCGTAATGTATCTATACGTATATATTATTTGGTGATTGTAGTCGTGCTATTTTTTAACCGGTTTGTAGCTTCTGCTTGGAATGATAATGAATTGATAATATTTTTGTAAAATGAAACACATAATATTAGTCATTGCCCATGATTTCATATAAAGTCCTCATCAACGCCTTTTCGTGAATTTCTTTTAAAATGAAAGAAACATACTCCAAACGGTGACAAATTCCACTTATCAAAATAGGGAACTTGGATCAATGGGGGATTCATATCGTTTGAAGAGGTTACAGATAGTTTCCTTCAAAATATTGCGGCCTCATCTTTTTTTAATTCATTTGACGACTACAGCTCCTCAACCCAAGGCACGGTTTGTGTTTAATATTGTGAAGTATGTAAAATGTAATAGTATTTACACTCTCGAGTGACTCGTTGTACCTTGACCCAAAATTTTGGCTTGCAACTCCATAAAAAATATGTTTAATAATATGAAGAAGGACTTTCTTTTTAATTCATGCAGTGTGTGTAGAATACAACATACTTCGAACCGAAATTAAATCTAGGACATTCGAAAGATACGTCACTTTAGAAAGTCAGTCTTGTATATGTAGTTACCTGTAATATACTGATGTTGTGGGAGTAGCAATTACAGCTCGCCTGTGACCTTTCTCCTAAAAATTAAAGACTCGAATTTGAAAAAGGAAAGAAGATTTTTTCAAGTTCGATTTCGAATATGCCTGTGGGAAGGATATACGAGCCTCCTCCGAGGGTCATTTCAATCAAAAGAGGATCATTTGAGACTGAGGAGTTTGTAAAGCCTTCATCTAAGGCACGTTCCATTCCCATTAAAATCAAAGTCGATGTGAATAACAATAAGAATATAACAGTCAATAAGATCATCACCAATGGAGGACTTGAGTCCACGAAATCTTCCAGAGGGAAATATAACGAAAACATTATTCAAAATGGATTAGACAATAAGGATGAAATCTCTACAGTCATTAGCATACCCATACGCATAATCAAGGATCCATCACCGACAAGAGCCACAATTAAACTACCACCACCTGTAAGTTCTTCCATTCAAGAAAAGGAGTTGCTGTCTGAATCCATCAGTACTTCAAGGCCCCTAAATATCCCATTCATCAAGAAAAGTGTTTCCCCAGAACCTCTAGAGAATGAAAAGAGTAGTCAAGAGCCAGAGGCTGATAGTGCAGATACGACTTGCAAAGAAGAAATATCAGAAAAAGAAATTTGCGAATCTGTGAAGAACAATAATATTGTTCCAAATGAGAAAGTAGATGAGGAGAAGGATGTTGAAGAAGATAGAGAAACAGTCGAACTAGAAGAAGTTTACAGGGAGGATATCGTCGAGGACGAAGTGGATGAAAACCTGGCGCGTAGATTGGGATTTATCAAAACAGATCATGCAAAAGGCCTTAGAAATCTGGGAAATACATGTTTCATGAATTCCACCATACAATGCCTTGCTCATTCGATTCAATTACTGGAGTTGATACAAAAGAATTATTTTACGAACTCAGAGGAGAATAGTGACCTAACAGATAGTTTTGCTGATGTAATACGGGATTTATGGAGTCTGGGTGGGAAAAATTCAACTCGTGCTACGGTGGATCCAGTAAAGTTCAAAGGAGAAATTGGAAAATTTGCTCCAAAGTTTTCTGGCTATAATCAACATGACTCCCAAGAGTTTTTACAATATCTTTTAGAGGGGATTCATAATGAGTTGAATCGTGTAGATCCTGACACGAGGAAAGCAGAATCGAAAAGAATTGCGGAACAGAGTAAGGAAGAGGAAAAAGCGGATTCTCTTCTCATTCCCATAGAATATGGGAAAAAGTGCCTCAATAATTATTTACTTAGGGATAATAGTTTTGTGACGGATTTATTTATGGGGCAGTTTCGATCAACGCTCAAATGTCTTAAATGCAATAATGAATCCGTGACATTCGAGCCTTTTTGGGTTGTCTCATTACCCATACCTCCTAAATCCGTCCAACCTAAACTAGAGGATTGTTTGCGACTATTTACTAAAGGAAAGTATCATTATTTTTCCAATATGATTTACGTGTGTTTTTAGTTGAACTGTCTCTTACTCTCTGTTATTGAATGTGTATTTCAATAGATAGCTATATTTACTTTACAGAGGAAATCCTGGATGGAGATGAAAAAGCCACCTGTGAAAAAGTATGTAAGAGTAGGCAAAAGTGTTCAAAGTGGTATACATTTGAAAGGTGGCCTCAAATCTTCGTAGTGCATTTTAAAAGATTCGAATCTTCTCGGTTCCGTTCAAAAATATCGCATCATATTGATGTTCCACTAACTTCTATGAACGTGGGGTATGTATGCCAAATGATGATTATCCTCTGCTCATAATTATACAATAATATTCATCATAATATAGGGAGTTTAGCTCAAAGCCTGGGAATCAGTTTGTGTCCTATGACTGTTTTGGTATTTCAAATCACTCTGGCTCCTTGGGAGGTGGTCACTACACCGCCTATGGACGACATCCCATATATCATTCAAGGTGGCATTTGTATAATGACTCCTTTGTGTCAAAAGCTGGAGGACACAATGTTGTGTCCAATGAGGCGTATTTACTCTTTTTTGATAAAAGATAGCTTTGCGATTTATTCTGAATGTTTAATAAATAATTATATTGGTTTTCATTCTGTTCTTAAAGAAAATTAAACATATCAAAAGAGATGATTCATTTATTCCCTCAATGGGTCGTGTATAATGGAGTTAGAGACATCTGGAATAATCTCGCTTGCAGCTTGGCTTGTTTTTTTGTTTTTTTCACATGAAGGATGGAATAAAAAATGAGGTTTTTAACCAATCACTCATTTTATAATATCCTCATCTTTATGTAGAATTTGTGAGTATTCCATAATCCAGAAAAATATGGAGGTGACAAGGACTGTCCAATTGCCTTCATCTAATAACTTTGGTACACTTTAAGAATCAATCGTTTTCACTGACATCATAATTTAAGGAGACGACATCTTGGGGCTCAAAGCACATATTTTTACTACCCAAAATGGACAAATTTCCAAAAAAATGGTCATTAAATTATCATTCTAATGGTTTTTAGAACCAAAAAAGCCCTGCATTGAATACTACTTGATACTAAATACAAACAGTGATATTTAAATTAAATCAAAATAATATACACTGAAAATCTATATGTAATAACTAGATTTGTACAGTTATAATTATTTATTGATTGATTAGAGAGGATAAAAGTAGGATAATTAGAGACAAATATCTTATTCTTTCGATTGTAATAGTAAATTTTTATCTACTACATGGAGATAAGATTCTGCAACGATGTAATAGCATCATTTTTTCATACATTTTAGGGTCAGATTTATAGTAAAACTAAGTAATATAAGGATACATTTTTGACGAGACATTAAGGTTTGAGTCCATCATTTCTTGCTCCCATCAATAGTTCATTATAATCCTTAATATGAATGAAAAAGAGTTTTTATTGTTAAAAAACTTGGTTGTTTAGGCCCCAAAATGGCTGATATCAACAATGCTGACGTCATGGTTAAATGCTTTTTAGTATTTTACCAAAACAACTATAGATTTAATAGCCTGACTTTTTTAATTTGGAATAAAAAAATAATTGTGATATCCAAGAGTAGACCAAAAACTACAGTTGCATACCAATTCTCAAAATCCAAATATTGAGATATCTGTTTTGTCCAACTTAGTCAAGCAGACAAGTAAAAATTGTTGTCACCCCTATCAATTTATTTTTCTATGGTTGACGTATTCTATTAATATATGGAATATAGTAATATGACCTCATTTCTCATATTTTATACTTATTTCAAAATCTTTTGATTCTGTACAACAAACATATATAATTATTTATAAATAATATTTTATAACTTTTACTTAACAAAAAACATTGCCAAATATTGAATTCTTTCCTTCACAATTTGACTTCTTCAGATCGTATTAGTATTTATTTTTACTTCATCTTTTTATAAAAAAATATCTACTGAGTATGAACTGTGTATACCTACCTCATTTTTAAAAAATAATATACTGAAATTTCCCCGCCATTTCATCCTTAAATATACCTAACATCTAATCTCATATACAATTTTGGTCAGCCTACAGCTAGCTACAACTTAATTTTAAATCTCAAAAATCTCTTTAAATTACTCAAAAATAAAATATAAATCTTCGGAAGAATTTATAAATATTTACAGAACCTATTTGTAACTATTGATGAAGGGTTGATCCCATTTATAATATATAAGGTTTTAAACAATAATGGCCGGTTGCAATTCATTATTTTACCATTTTACTTACAATGACTGTACACTACCTGGTTATAATTAATGAATCCATGTTATAAGTGCAATTAAACAACATATCCTTATAAGTCATGGATGACATATTATGACGTCATGACTCACAATATAACACAGTTACAAGTAAACATAACATATCCATCGTTGACATGTTGTGAGATCGAGTAATTAGGACTCTAGAATCACAGGCATGTCGGACCCCAAGGATAAAGTTATTGAAAAGGATGTGGAGCAGTTGTTATCTCACTGGGTAAAGAAAAAATCCGGATCCAAGGCACCAGGGAAGTCTTATTATTATAACACACTTAATAAGATATCCGTTTGGAATCTTGAAGATCTCATCAAGGAAGAGAAATTATTGGAGAAAGTAATGAATTGTTAAAGGGTTGTGTTTTTAACTTTTAAAATTATTAATTGTTCTTTATTTTTTTTACAGCAGGAGGCTCAAATCAAACGATGTCTTCAAAAAAAGAACATCAAAATAAAATTAGAAAATGCTAAAAAATCTTCCGTATCCAAAAAAACAGCCTCTTCTATCTCCTCATTAGAAAAACGACCAGACAGTCCAAAAACAATTATTTATGGCCCTAAAAAGCCGCATCAAGTTGAACTAAGTCCTAAAGAGAAGAAAGCTAATGAAGGATCTCAAAAAAAAACCTCAACGCCACAAAGATCACCACCTCAAGTACCACGAAAGAAAAGGCGTTGGAGTGAGGATGTCCCATTCCAGACCCCTGAGCCTGAGATAAATCCCTCACTTCCTTTAACAGAGCCAACCAGTTTTGCAAGACGTTGCTTTGAACCTATATCTTTCTTTGGTTTAAATCAACCACAAGAAAACGAGGATGAGTCCGTCATGGAAGAAGATGAGTTGGAACTCATGGAAGTGGATGAAGTAGATCCTGGGATTTTAGAGGAATTGAGGGATCTTCGAAGGGAGGAGGCAATATCGACTCCACCTCCCATTTCGGAAGAGTTTAAACTCTCAAATTCAGATGGTGGTCATAAAAGGTATTTCATTTAATCATTGATTTTCTTCATTTTGAAACCCCTTGCTTTTTTCAAATAGTTGCTCCACTGTGGTCATTGATACTAACATATTTCTATCACATCTCTCATCGATCGATAAAATCATCGAAATGGGTCATACTGTCCATGTACCTTGGGCCGTTTTTAGAGAATTGGATTTACTTAAAGATTCTAAGCGATCCGTTCATAATGGTCACACGAATATCTCTGAGAAACTTTCTTTTAGAGCACGCAAAGCCATAGATTTTCTTCATAATGCACTCTCCTCTGAAAACTCAAAGGTGATATAAATAGCTCAAATTTTTTGCTTAATCCCTTAAAAACAACTTTTTCTCGTACTGCTAAAATAGACAAATATTTTTCTACAAATATGTGAATGTATATATATATATCAATCAATATACATTTGTGTGCTGTAGTTTTGAAGCAAGTGCAAGACATCATCATCAAGGAAGTAGATTGTAGACTCAATTAGTGCGTACTAAGTAAAAAATAAAAAGTGATAGATTGATAATTAGTAATTAAGAGGCGAACTTCGGATGTCTTCACCAATAATTATACAACTCTACAAAATATATCGTTCCATGTTTTATCTTGATTTAGTAGAGAAAGGCTAAATACAAACTGTAACAATAGCCATTCATGGAATTCTAGACTAATTCAACCATGCTTAATTAATTAATAATCATATTTTATATATATAATCATAATAAATAACATTAAATAGAGAGGTTGACTGTTTGTTCAAGGAAGATCATCTTGCTAATCGTTTTTGTCTTTTTTTCTACGTCTCAGATATATGGTCAGAACGGAGAAGAGGAACTTGAGGCGTCATTGTTGTTTAGAGGTGATAATGCAGATGACAAGATCCTTCAATACTGCCTCTACTTGAAGAAATCTAAGACTAATACCACCACTGAATCATTCTTCAATCTCCTACTTTATTCTAACGACAAGAATCTACTCAATAAAGCTCTACTGAATAAGCTTAAAGTAGCTAGTTCGTCCTCGCTTCTTCAGTGCCTCAGAAAGAACTTTGACGCCATGAGGGAAAATGATAATTCCACAAGCTTTAATAAGCGGATCTCAAGTACATCACCCTCCCATTGCACGCCCTACGATCTCAAGAAAGACATTATTGATGAAGCAAGGGACTTATGCTTTATTCTATTAACGGATGTAATTATTGTTTGTTTTTATAATTATTTTTTAGCAACTATTTTTGTTCAATTGATATCCTTAGAGCCTCAAGCTGGAGCTGATGCATCTCTATGGTACCTTTAAATGGAAGTCAAAATTAGAGCCATCCGTATCTTCAATTGTGAACTGGTCATTGTGTGAAGCATTTAAGCAAGTCATGAATAATTGGGAAGACGTGTATTCTCCGATAGTTGGGTGTGAGTCGAATGATCTGAGAAAGGATTTGAAAGTTGTGGAGTCTATTTTGGCGCGACCAAGGCCTTTAAACAAAGTATGGAATCTCATTGATGAATGTTTAAAGACTTTAAACATGTTAAATAGTTGTTTGAGTTCTAGTCGTCCTTCTTACTACTCCTCATGTGGTCGTGCCGTGCAAATTAGGATAGAAGTAACCATATATATTTCTTTATTTTTGAGTGGTGGAATTTTTCTTTTTTTTTCTCTCCCTCTTATTAGTTGTTACTTAAAAGGAAAGTCGGAATTGAGGATAATATCAATTTGGAATTCCTAGGTGGGAATATCTATGAGTCTTTTAATTCCATTTGGAACTATATCTATGCATATGTGTAAGACATTCAGTACCTGTATTTCATGTGATACTTATCTTTAATATTTAGAACATCTTATTCCGTATCTCTTGGTGTACCCCTAAGCAAATCCATTCCAACTCCGAAGCAAGTTGCTTTCGAATTTAGCGAAATCAACGCAGAAGAAATTAGTCATCTAAATGCTATTACAAAACAGTCAAAGGAATTAGCCTCTAAACTGGAAAAGTAAGTTCCTCTAAATCAAGCTTCAATATACATGGTTCTAGAACTGTATTGAAAAAAAATTATATCTATATTTAAAAGATAAAATGTTTAATTATTTTCCACGAATTGCATTCATTCAGTGCTCATTACAACACAAAAATATACAGTGTAATTTGTTGTTAGCTGTCAATTTTTGGATTTCTTGCGTGAACAGTTCTCGTGCTGCTTTTTACTGGGACTTAATCTCCTTGTGTAGTGTAAGTTTGTTGCCCAATGACAAAACCATCTTAAAAGTTAACACGATAATTAATTCATGAACACTCTGTCATTGCAATTCAAAGCAAATAGTTAAAACATTTGATTTTGTTAATTTGGAATATCGTGGATGGGAATCATAGAGATACCGAGTGGTACATCAAAATCCGAACACTTATAATTTTAAACTTAAACAGGATATAATTTATTAACTAGCTATGGAATTTCAACAAATTAATACTAAATATAGATATGTGTCTGAGCTCTCTCAATCATTAATGGAGACGCCTTTAGCGGTAATAATGGCTTCCAGGCGGAGGAGGAAGACCTGCCACCTGTTGCAGATATAGTCTTCTGTCTCAGCGTCCCACTGGGTTTGGGGCTTCGATGTTTGGTTGGAAGATACTGCAGGCCTTCCGCTCGACCTAGACCCATAAAGTGTTGTCAAGGGGGGTTGCATCAGCGCTTTAGGGGGTGCAAAAGAGTCTTTAAACGAAGAAAATGGGTTTATGGCATTGTTGGTGTCAAAAGTAGCCTCTCCATCCTCACAAGGCTCTTTCCACCCACTTTTTTATAGCTCTCTTGACAGTCTGGTATGTAACCCCGAGTATGTATGGGCTCTCATGGACTTAAAGCGATTAGCATTGACTGTTTTCTGTTTGGTTGTTCTTACAGAACGTTTTTTCCTCTTCAACGTTACGGACTTGCTGATGGCGTTGACGGTGTTCCTGGAGACTCCCTACTGCTATAAGTGCGCGAATGGAAATTCGTCGATCATGTTTAGTGCCATTTTCTCTATTTGTACGGTAGCTAAAGAGCTCCAGTTTTTATTTAATTATTTATTCGTTAATATATCGAATTATAAATAAGTTTCCTACAACTTAACCTTCATAAATTATTGAATTAGTAAGTGTTCAGATTTTAATGTAGTATTGTAGCATTAATCACTAACAAATATATTCATTCTCTTTTTCGTCAGTGTCCAAATTTGTATATAACATAAATATATCCCTATTACAGGCTTCTTCGAGTTTCCTCCGAGGAATTGAGTACTAGTTCACCCCCTTTATTGAGCTTAATGAACCATATGCATAGATTTATCTATGACTGTTCCTCATTCCGTCCAGGAGGTCATCCCTCCGCAGATCCACTTCCAAAACTTGTTCCCCGTGCACTCCTTCAGTACTCCGTCAACTTAGAAACACGGCAATGTATGATAATTGGTTTTAATCAGTTGCATGATTTAATTAGGCAATTTGAGGCTTGCTGCTCCAAAATTTGACTCCATAAAAATATATTATTATACTATTTATGTCACTGTGATGAAAAGTTGTAGTTTATGCCCATTTTGTATAGTTCGCCTTATATTTTCATTATGAAAGAAAGATTATTTTTTGTACTTATTATGTTATATTAATTGAGAGTTAATATATTATATGTTTTACGTTAAAACACCATGCTTTTAATTGAGTTATCTTAAACTTTTAAATTCATGAAGTACTGTTATTGGTACTTATGAGCTTTTTAGCACCTTCTCTTCGTGTTGTTTCAGTCCTGCTTTATTGCTTCTAGAGACTGGACACTCCTGTGAGGAGTAGCACACCGTCTCTCTTCCAGACGTACCTACATAGAATAGGCCAAGGTGTTTGTGTTCTTCTGGAGGGGGGGTCAGCCACATGTTGAAATCTAAATACAAAAAGTATAACCTCCGACAAGCGATGTTTTCGAGTGTGAGTTTAAGTTGAAGCTAGTATCAGGAGGGTGCAGGGTTTTATTCATAGTTGAATTTTTATTTCATCTTTTTTTTCTCTTCGCGCCTATTATATCACCCTTGAATGAACGTTACACTTAGCATTTTCCTACATATATTGTTAATGCTACGGGTAAACCTTCACAGTAAGTAAGATAACTAAAAAGTATGTCGGTTCAGCTATTTTTTAAAGGAGGGGGGATTGTTGAAAATATATTCGAGGCTGCCTTGATTAAAAGTACTGCCTCTATTTTGAGGCTAATACAAAAAAATTTTAAAAGAAATTGTACACCATTTTATAAAAATTGAGAGTATCTTTGGGATTGCCTGTTTTGCTTTTAGTAAGCTACACCTTTGAGGCTCATTTTTATGTACTACGAAACAAAAAGGGCTTCATATATTAATGAGTATTTTTGTAGGTTTGTCTTTTTATACTAGATAAATATTAAATGAATAAATAAAAATTCAAAAATGAACGATTGAACGGAAAAATGAACGGCGAACGGAAAGTTTTTACAAAATGAACGACTGAACGGAAAAAGGGAGAACGGGTACAAGCCTGCTTTAAGTACATGTTTGATCAAAAAACTTACTTTGTGTTTGACCCTGATTGAGCTTCTTTAATCAACTTGATGGTTATTATTTACTGACATTCAGTTCATATTAAACATTGTTTAGTGTTCTATAATTTGTTAATTATTGAAAATTGAGTAAGACGTAATGATTTTACAAAAAAGCGTACAGACGATAAAAATATTAGTGCCAGTGATTAGAAAAACTTTCTAAGAAATATTCACTTCATTTTTTAACGTGCTAATTATGAATTACAAAACCATTATATAGAAATTAATTGACTTTCCTAGTTCTCCATCCTCAATTTCGAATCCATGAGGTGTTTAATTAGAATAAATTACATATCGAAATATTTTTAATTCTAATTCATTCCCCCCCCCCTCCCCCTTCCAAAAAAAGAAAAATATTGAAGAGGTATTTAGTACCTATTTAATTAAATGAAAGGTATCTGTTGCAGATTGCAGACCCATTACCAAATATCATCTATGAGTAGATCAAAATTTTATTTGGGCATAACAATATTATAAAAGATCTGGCCTTCAATGAATTAAATACGTAATATTCGCCTATTACGACTACGAATACAAAGAAAAAGGAACACTTGCACCAAAGAATGATAATGTCAGTAAAAAAATCAATATTTTTTTCTCACAGATTCGTGAATGATTCACAATGGACTAAAATGAAACGGATTTTACTTTTTAACTTCAATAAATGCTATTTAGCAATTTATAGTTATGGCTCTTGAACTTTTTTTTAAAAGCCTGAGCCCTCCATTCTGGATCCTGGCCGCCTTTCCAACCCCAGTAGGAAGTTAAAGGGATCATATATTTAAAATTTTTAGTTATAGTCTAGACGTCATATAAAAAAAAACAGTAAACTTGCGTAGAATTATGAGTCCACTACATGCCCTGCTGGTGTATTTCACAACCAGTGGGCAGAAAAAGTAAATAGAGTGTCGAATAAGGGGTGCCTTTGCCAATTATAATGCGGTGAGTCATAAATCTACTCAGAACCATACTGACATATTGCACAACTTGTATGCTGATGAAATACATACATATTTCACACACAGACACTTAGTTATTAATTAAATTTTATACGCTTTAAGAGAAGTTTTGTGTTATGAGACCATTGGGGCATGTTGCACGAACCATAAGCATCAGTAATAGCATTGATATTTTTTTTTCATCGTAATCTGAACCCATTAGTTTCGTCAGAGTTTCATCAGGGGGGAGAATATTCTCTTTGTAAGACATCGATATTTTTTCGCCGTAGTTATCTTTTATTTCATCTTCGTCTCGTCTCCGTTAGAATTTCGCCTTCGTCTCATCTTCGTCAGTATTTTTGTCAGATTTTCGTCTCGTCAGGCTTGACGAATTAACAACGGTTCAGAGTCACTGAAATAAAATTGGAAGTAAAAGAATTCAAAATAATTTATTACATTATTTATAAATTTAGAGTCACCTTATTTACATCCTGAACAATAAGAAAAAATTTGACTCAGTTATTCCATTTTAAAGGGAGAGGTTGACCTTAGTTTTAATTTAGTTGCACACCATTTAATTCAATACAAGCATTTACTATCCAGGAGATCCGAAGGAACACTATCATCGAATTTGCTTTTGGGGACACAGACCAACGTACATCAAGAAGATGATCATATATCCAAAGAGCACAGTCTACGACGTCTACAACCACTGAAAGGAGGAAAAGACAAATAAGAGAAAAGCCCACAAGTACCATAGTTATAAATAACGCACTCCCATATTCTTCGTAGGCCTGAAACGTTCCTTAAAGTCATATCCTGGGACTCCGATTACAAAGCTTACCAAAACAAGTTAGCCGGGCAACTGTCTCAAGGCCTATAAATATTGACCTGTGCATGAAGTCATACTGCCTCTATAAAAGATATATCCTTACAGTTAAAATGAAGGCCACCCAAGCTACCCAAGGAAAAAATTGCTGAACAATTTGAAGTCCCATGGTAACCGAATCATCTTTTATTCGGATGAGAAACAATAGACTTTCAGCCCATCCCACAACATCCAAAACAACAGATAGTTGGCCTCAGAGATAGCTAATGCCCCCCACGTCTTTAAAACCAGGTTCCCGGTCATAACCCTTGGGGTCATAAGGAGCAATGGCAGTGTCATGTATCCATCTTCTTTGAACCAAAAATGAGGTCGGGTGCCGACAGGTATTGTGAACTTCTGTCTGAACAAGTGATACCTTGAATGAAAGCTGATGCCAATGGTGTCAAGGCTTGTAAATCCTTTAGGCCTCGTACCGAACGAATGATTGACGAAAATGGCAAACACTGACTCTGTATTTAGCCGTAAAATAAGAAATGAATGTGTATATGCGTAAAGTTACTATCTTTGGTGTAAAGCATATCCATATTATATGCGATATACCTTAATCATTATGAATTACAAGAGGTAAACAGATTTTTGCCCGCTAAACAATAGTCGTTATTATAATCCCTTCTTATTTTCTTTAACTAAATGTACTTATGCCCTGAATTGGATAACTTCATTTCCTTGACATATTGTTTTTAAGCGGTATTTTACTCTTAAAATTTAATTTTGTGGGAATGTAAGATCGTTGAATTCCCCTGGGATGTAAAATAGATCATCCTGGTTATGAAAGAAAAACGGAGAATATATTATGTTCACATAAGTTCCCATCGAACGTCATGGATAGAGAAATAAAGTTTGACTTGGCCTACAAGTACCAATGCTGAATTCCTTAAAATATGTAATAGAGGTGGCCTCTCTACATCATCAGAAATTTTATTTTTAATAGTTTGATTTGTAAGTAATTTAGTCGTTATTATTTTAAGGACTTATATATACTTTATTTATGGATTACACAAGAGCAAATATTTTTCTACCTGCTTTATATTAGTCGTTCTTCTTATTTTCTATGAAAACTAATATACTTATTTCCTTGAATATATAAGTAAATATCATTATTACATTATTTTTAACTGCTGTTTTACTTTTAAAATTGATTAAATTTTAATTTTTTTGTGGGAATGCCAGATTGCTATATGTTCAGATGATGTAAACAGATCATTCGGGTGATGAAAAACGGAGGATCTATTCACATAAGTTCGATTCGATCTCAAGGAGAAATTCACTAAGTTAGACATATCCTTCAAATACCAAGAAACTTAAAATGGTGAATTCCCTATAATATGTAATAGAGATGGGTGGACTACTCACATCACCTTGAATATTATATATAGTACATGGTTTAATTTGTAAGCAATTTCTACGAAGACATTTGGATAAACCATCTACATGGTCAATTTTTTATTTGCTTTTGTCACAGGTGAAAGACTTAATAACTATAATACAAAGAAAAATGTTAATTTGGCCAGTATTTCCGTAGAAATGCAAATACTTATCTTTGCTACGAAAATGCTTTCTGTATTAATGATAAATTTTGTCACCGAAAAAGAGGGATCTCATTCGACAAAAGTAAAAAGCAGAAAAACTTTGGCAAGTGAGATTGTAATACTGATCAAATTGAAAGGCTATGGTATATCATATACAGGGGTGGCATTTTCTCCTTGGGCTTCATTTATATTCTCCAAATATTTTGTTTTCCCAGTTTTGTTTTGTTATTAAATTTTTTTTGTTAAAAATCATTATCAACCATATTATTGATCTCATTTCACGAAAATTGCTAAAGATATCCAAATTCAAAATCGAATCGCCGTAGCTAATGATTCAGGTGATTCTTGGAGAAAGAAGTATACTTAGCTAGTTTAGATTCAGTAAATGTAAATATAATGTTTCATTATACTTAATCAGTGCAGCTCCATCTCACCAATTAAAGGAACATTAAATCAAATATTTATATATATATATATATTATCGCATCCCTTGTAAGTTGTTTTGATAATTGTGTGCATTTTAAGCATATTAAAAAAAGAGAAACCGAAATCAACATGGTATCCCTGACAATTTTAAGAATGTTTTGGAGGAGAGCAGTTTAGCTGTCATGAATGTTCATTAGATCAGCTACAATCCCCCGTGGCAAGGGACGAAGCATAAAATCATATAAACAAGGACACTTGCTAGAATTACTTTGATATCAGTCCTCATCAGTTACTCTGGGTCTAACCTGGAATTGCATTTATAACTCTGCAACAAATCCTTCGTGTCACTCTCCGTCTTTATTGAGCACAGACGAATATTTACTCATGTTTTGAATATAATTGAATCTACTTAGGAAAGGATGATCACTACTCAAGAATGAAATAATAATAAAAAACAATTCAAAATGAACGGGCAAGCTAAAAAAATACACATGAATAATATCCCTACTTTTTAGTGTATCCCATGCCCTTAATAATGGCATAAGGAAAGGCTCTGAAATTAGTTAATGGTAATAAACTAAATTTATAAATTATATTCAATTATTTTTTCATTATTAATACATTTTCCAATTTTCTTGATTTATTAGTCTACAAAAGTTGTCCAATTAGTTACGGTACTTTAGCTTTTTTAAAACTAAATCGATGTTAATTAACTTTAAAAATTAGACGTTGTTAAAGGTGGTGATCTTTAATATAAAATTAATGGTAAGGGTTTCTGTTTTCATAATAACCAAATTTCTATCATTATCAACTAAAATTACAAGAACTAAAGCCTCATAAAACCTAGAGGCATTATTCTTATGTCTTTTTTGATTTTTTTATCAAATTCCTTGAGATACTTAAATTTTGAAAACATTTGCTTTTAACTTGTATTATATATATTGTAATACATTCTGTCAAAAAAGTAGGGGAATCGTAAAATAAAACACAAATTTCACTTTTAATCGTTAAAATTTATTTTGCCGCCTTCGAAGTAATTTCCATTTGATGCAATACAGATTTGCCCACGTTTTTTCAAATTCTCAAAACATTTTTTATAGGTATTTTTTGGCATGGCCTTTAGCTCCATCCCCCAATTTTGTTTTATGGATTAATTAGACTCAAAACGGGTTCTATGGAGTGGCAATTTATGTTTGGGGAACAAAAAAAAAGTCAAACGGAGCTAAATCAGGTGAGTATGGGGGTTGGCCCATGGTATTTATTGCGTGTTTGGCTTTGAATTTGCTCACAACCATGGCTTTGTGCAATGGTGCGTTATCGTTGTGTAAAATCCACTAGTTGTTCTTCCATAATTCTGCCCGGTTTTGACGGATTGTCTAACGCAAACGCCTTTATACGCCAAAATAGTACTCCTTATTGACCGTTTGTCCCCTTGGAATGAATTCACGATGCACCAGACCACAGGTATCAAAGAAAACAATGAGCATCACCTTCCACGACCTTACGGCCCTTCTTGAAAGCTTTTTAGCTCTCAAATGTAGGGGTTTTTGATGAAACTTTTTCTAACATTCAAATTTCGTTCGAAACACAAAGTTTGGGGCAAACTCTTTGTTAAATAATTTTGCTCATTGTAAAAATCGTGGAGCAGGCTAGTGAGGTAGGCTGACTTATCCAGCTGTTGCAAGTAAACACAGATCCTGCTCAAACTTAGCATCAGAATGAAAGACAGTGCTGCCGACCTAGAAAAAAAAATATTTTTAAATCCCTTCAGGGCAGGAAATTTAAATTAACAATTCCCGGTACTTTTTGAACAGAGAATAGAAAAATCAAAAATCAATCAAACTATGAAATTATTATTATTTCATCATTTTTGGTAATTGTTCAAAGCGCTTCAAAAAAAGCAAATTATAATTAAACCAATCAACGTTCAAAAACTAATTGGGATAAAATATGCAGAATCATTGACATTTGTCAACAAAATAAACTATATATTTTTCCTAGCTCTCTCTCTCTCTCTTCCTCTTAGGGGATTAGATTTGCACTTTAAAAATGCACAAAGGAAATTCTTCAGTACTTAACTGTCCATCCATTTAATATCTTCTTTTTCCATACATACATATATAATGGATACTTTGATCAAATATCAGGTGCATTATTTGAGCAAATATTTCTAATATTTATATTTGTTTTCAGCAAAAGCAAGATAGGAATGTGCAATTTTCTGCGTGGAAAATCTCTCCCTTAACCGTGTGTATTTTATTTGTAGAATCAGGTCAAGAGACCAGATGATGACTTTCTTACATATGAAAGCACCTATATTACTCCTCTTGAATGGTATATTCATGGATGCGGGGGGTATATTGTTAAGTAGTGGGCTACTTTATAATCTATACAGAGTGCGACAGAGAAATTTTCCTCGTGATTTTTTTTTTTTTTTTTTTTGTACTAATTAAGGTTTCTGGTGACATCTCAAGCAGCGCTCCGATACATGTAATGTTTTTCATGCGCACTGTTACAATTACATCAAAATTGGACGAAAAATGAGTGAACAAGAATTTAAAAAAAAGGCAAAGGGTTTCAGATCTTCTCGAGGCAGATGTTGATACAAAAAGAATTTCAGACATTGTCGGGGTAACCGTAAGGAAAGTCTGGAACATCAGGGTTGCCAAGGAGAATGGGAAAGGAGTAGAAAGGAAGGCAGGAATTGGAATAAATGGATTGAAGCGAGATGAAACATTTTTCAAGTCCCTGGAGGCCAAGATCAAGGAAGATCCAATAACATCAATGACCCGCTTGATTCACGATTTCATTGTGGACAAGATAATAAGTTGGTTGCTATAAGTGTTGGGTATCTTGACTCATCCCACAAATTTGACTACAAAATCTATAATTGACTAAAAAATATACCTATGAAATATGTATATATTAAGTCTATATGTAGACTTCTTGAATTTCTAGAAAAAAGTATGTGTCTAGTAGACCGGTTTGATATTCAACTTCTTTCGAATTTCGATTGCAGATAGTGTGGAAAAGCTTTCATATTGTACGTAAATGACCTATACGAATGGTCCTATAAGCTCATACTTAGGTGGCACATCTTGATCAAATTATGAAAAAAGGCAACCCCTCTTTACTTAGTCAATATTGATAATAAGAGGAAATTTTTTGTTAATTTGCCTTTACTAATTTTGATAGACATTTTTCTTACCTATAAAAAGTTTTTCATCTAAAATTGACTTATGGAAGCAAAAAAAAAAAAAAAAAAAATATTTGATGATTCGCGTATTGCACGTGTCCTTTTTTTTTTTTTACATTTTCATAAAGGAAAGATCAAATTTTCCTTATATTATCATAGAGTAGCTATCGAAAGGTACATTAATAATGTTTCTCGTAGGTTAGATTAATAACTACCATAATCAATTAATGTAAAATAATGTTTAATGCTGTAATTTAATCATTATAGGCCAAATAAGTGGAGAATATATAAATGAATAGATTACACAAGAGAAAATATTTTTCTCTCTGCTTACATTAGTCGTCATAGTTTTCATTTCTTATTTACTATTATAACTTTGATCTCCTTTCAAACTTTGAGCTAGATGTTATACTTAATGATGACTTCGATGACTGCATGATGTACATCTCCTTTCAGAAATACTTTTTAAGGAACTGATTTTGTGTCATATTTTAGTTTCTTTTTTTGAGGAAAGGTTCTGAGATACTTACCTTGAGGAGTGCCATAGTCTTTTGAGATTTTCTTCCTTATTTAGTTGTTATTATTTTGAGGACTTATTTATATTATGTATATATTTTTCTCCCCGCTTTACATTAGTCGTCATAGCATTCCTTCTTATTTTCTATGAAAACTAATATACTTATTTCCTTGAATATATAAGTTAATATCATTAGTACATTAAATTAACTGCTGTTGGCCAGGTGATGTAAACAGATCATTCGGGTGATGAAAATAGAGATGGGTGGACTATTCACATCATCTTGAATATTATAAATAAAGGGAGATTCAAAACGAGCAGTTTTTGGATTGTAGAAATAAAACACATAAAATATTATAGTATGGTCGAAACTTTATTATGAACCGAAAAAACAATCCTTTACAATTATTTCTAGAAAATAATCCCCTTCATATGTTGGCCGTAACTGGCCTTTAAATGGTCCATTCTTTCGCGCCAATTTTCGATGACGCGTTCGAGTATTGTGACTGGAATCTCATGTATAACTCGCTCAATATTTGCTTCCAATGCTTCAATCGTCGCTGGTTTATCCACATAGACTTTTGCTTTTACGTAGCCTCAAAGAAAAAAGTCCAAAGGTGGGATATCACACGATCTTGATGGCCAATTCACCGGGCCAGAACGTGAAATTAATTGCTCACCAAAATGATGTCCCAATAAGTCTATTGTTACGCGCGCTGTGTGGCAAGTGACACCGTCTTGTTGAAAGACTTAATAACTATAAAACATAGTTTACATAAAAAAACAAATATTATTTCCAGCAAAATACTCTCTGTGTTCCTGAGAAATTTTGTCTCAGAAAAATAAATAAGATGGAAAACTTTGATAAGAAAGACTGACAAAAGAAACATATAAAAAATAAAATGGTACCCCTTCAAAAAATTTTAGTATGTTCAAGATGAGTATAATATTATTTTGTCTAATATTTTCTACTAATGCTATTTTGTCAGTTTTTTTCAGTCAAATATATTTTTTTATTTGTCACAGATCATTATCGGCCTTTTTATTCATCTCAGTTTTTGAAAAGTTTTCAAAATATGGCGGAAAAAAATTTGAACGACATAGCTCAATGGACAACGCACTAGGGAGAAATTGTTATCTTGCACTCAATGTACGTAGTAGGCTTGCGCCCCGGTCATTCCAAAGAAAAAAAAATACTTTTATGGTGATAACATAAAAGCAAGTAGAGATTATTGTGATGAAACAGAGAAAACGTATTAGAAGTTTTTTACTTTAATGAAAAACAGAAGAGGATTTTTTAAAGAGTCAAATACAATAATAAACTACTGAAAAATTATCCAACAAGTTATTAATATTATAGATATTTGTTTCAATTTTTATGTGAACAGATTATATACAAGTTCTTTTATAAAGGAGTTCTTAATAGTAATAATTAAAGGACACTTGGGGAAAAGAGTGGACACTCTAGGCAAGGAAGGTAGGGTTTGAGTAGTTCTCGATTCTGATTGGCTTATAATTAGAAGCTGCTACATGTTCCTCCAAACAAAGACACAGCCAGTGTCTTTGTTTGGGGGCGGAGGGGGAGGGGAGTGAGTCTCCTCCACAGTAACAAGAGAAGAATAAGGATGATTACGTTAGGAACATGTTGTTCCCTGCGTTTTAGATTGAATTGTTATTGTTTATTTTCCCCTTGACGGCTTTTTCCCTAAAGTCCTTTAGTAATAACGACTAAAAGTTTGAAAAAAATCGAAATACCTAGATAATACAAATATTTTACTTCAATGTGTGTAACACGCAATCTATTTTATTCATTTATAATAATTGGTGTGTCAACATACAGACTATATTGGACAAGAATCAAGAATAGAAGAAACTCTCCCAATGTATGCTTATTTACTTCATATATGGATATAGTCTGGAGGTGAATCAAAATCAAAGATTGCTGATCACTAGATGGGGTCAGACAGACAGAGCCCCGTGATGCCACCATATTTTTTCTCAAGTAACCTCAAGATCAATGTCAATGAGTACATCAAGGTTCTGGAAGATAATGCCAAACTATATCGTTGAGGAAGTTTCAGCTGGGAGCTTATTCCTATGGCAACAAGACTCTGTTCCATACCACACTCCAAAGAAATCTTGGTTGTCATAATTATTTTTTTCCTTTGCTGGGCTTTTTGCTTGGCCTCTATGTTCACCGAAACTCATACCCATGGTCTTTTATATGTGGGCCCAGTTGAGCAACGCAGCAACAGATCCTCTTGTAACATCCTGCTGTCTAGGATCCGGGAGGAATACGAGAATCTGCCTAAGGAGACTGATATCAATACCTACTCCTGTTTCCTTACTAGAGTTGGACTGTTATTGAAGCCAAAGGTTATTCCATTGTATAATAATGTTACATTTGATTCAGCTTTCATTAAACATAAGTGTTTTTGTTAGAAAAAAGAAAAAAAAACAATGGTGTTGGTTGTTAAATAGAAATCGCACACAGTACTAAAGACTAATATCATACGAGTGACATGAAGTATTGTAGCTGTTGAAAAAGGGGGGGGGGTAATTATTTTCAAAGGCGCTTTTTCTTCAAAAGAATCCATTAACATATCGAAAAAGCAGCGATGAAGGAACTCTTAATGATTACGAGAAGCAATTAATTTTATTATTCTCTGTTAAGATAAATAAAAATGTACTTTCCAATTCTCTATTTAAAAGTAAAAAGTAGCAGCTTATAGAAACGAATACCTTGTTAACTGAATAGAGTCGTATTTAAAGAATGCTAAAAAGTAACAATTTGTTACTTCATAAATACATAATTCCATCACCCCCTAACACACAATAATAGAAGGGAATACATATTCATTTGAATATTATCCCATTAAATGTAGTAGAAAATAAAAATAAAAATATGATTTTATTATGAATCGTAATAATTGATCAATAAATACAGTAACACTTAATTCTGAAGGTATTTTTGTCTAAAGCAGTGACTCCTAACCTTTTCTTCCCTGTGGAGCCCCTCATAACGCACCAAAGAGTACCTGTTAGGAACCACTGGCCTATTAATATAATGTATAAACAGTAGGAATCATTTGAGAGGTGAAGGGATAGGCTTAAACCAATTTTTGCTTGATTTCAATCCCGAAGAAACTATCCAAGTCCTTAGAAAAGAGATCGCAGTGACACTTGGTATGTTTCGAGCAGTAATTCACATTCTTTTTAGGCGGCGGGGGAGGAGGGAGCTCACAGAGCTTCGCCTCAATAGAAGGCCCTTCTTTCCCTACAAGGTTAGCAGAGTGTGGCGTAGTAGAAAGCTGCCCATGGGCGGACATAGAGGAATGTGCAGAGGAAATATTCAGTTCTGTTATTTCCTCTGGTAGAAAGTTTATAAGGCTTTCAGTATTTGCCGTGAGGGTTTGAAGGGGTTTGACTAATGGAGGAAGAACTTTGGGTTTGGGAAGGGTCACAGTTCCACTAGAGCGAAAGCAGGAGACAACCTGTAAAAGGGTTTTATTAGACCAGGTTTTTGAAATGGAGTTAGTATTAGGTAATTACATACTTCGACTTTGGAATGTCTTCTAACTGAAGAGCCTTCTTTCCTTTTGTTCAATGCTTCAAGTGATGGGGGATCAATACAGGAGATGGCTTTTCGAAGAGGGGCCTTACGCCTTGTTTGTTCTTTTAAGAAATTATTGGGTGGCATTATAATCAAAGGTCACTGTTAATTTGATATTTATTTATTACGAGAGCTGAAAACATGCGACTCGAACCATAACAATACACGTACTAACAACGAATCTAAGAAAATGGAATGTTGAAAATATCGTAACGGGCTGGCTTTCTCTTCTTCCCCTACGATTGGATTTTTTTTTTACTAAACAAGGGGCGTAAGGGTCGAAAGTTTTGTGGAAACACATACATGGACACACACAAAAATGTCAATCTTTTTTTTTTTTTTATCTCTTATTTCCTATGAAAGAATGCGGACGAATACTTTGAAAATAATTATTTTTCATTAGATGGAAGGAACATCATTCAAAATATTGTTATGAATAATTTGTAGTATAGAAGACTGACGCATTCTTAGGATTATAAGGGTTATAACAAGGCGGGGGAGGATTGTTAAAGGATTTGAAAAGGTTTAACCTATCAACTTTTTTAATCATTCTTGTACTCCCCGATGCTGAATCCTTGGAATTCAATGACATCAATGCAGCTAATAGACCCAACTCTTTCCAAGAAGTTGTCTCTAAATAAGTAGTGTTTGACATACATTAATTCTTTGTTACTTCCCTGGGGAGTGTATCCACCCCAAAGACAGAAAAATCTTGTTTTAGCTTCTATGTAACATATTTTGGTTACATCTTCCATCAATTATTACAATCAATTATTTTGGGTCCTTTTGTAAAGTAATTCGTTTTAGAGTTATTTACAAATTTTGGAATTCATTATCGAGGCTTTAAAGAATGTTATACAATAATTTTTATCACTCATCTACTCTTATGTAAAGACAGGACAGATCCACATTATCTCGGATCTAGATCAGCTCTGATCCTTAGACATAAATATTTGAATAAACTTTTGGATCCAGATCCGAAACCAAAAAAAGATGGATACTTATCTCGAATTTTATTAGCTTTTTAGCCAAAGTTCGGACCTAAATATAATAGGATCAGGATAAAGGTTACCTTTTTACTAATGCTAATCAATGGATAACCCATATTAAAACATTATTATTAGTTATGATTAACAAATTATTTATAAAATAAAATTGAACTCATCATTACTTTGATTGTATCTCACAGCCTCTCATCTGAAAAAAAAAACAGAAAAAAGTCCAAAATCATTTTGTAGTCGACCAATTCTTCCAACAATGGAACTATTTTTCAATAATAGTTGATAATTGTTCACTGCTTATTAAGAAACAACCTCATCTAACAAATCAATCTTAAGAAATCTGATAAGAGGAAAAAAGAAGAAACATTGTCCATAGTTTGGAAGAATTAGGTAACTATCAACTGATTTTAGCCCTTACTTCTATTTCTTTTTTAGGAAAGGTCGTGCTATTGAAATTTGGTAACCACGTGTGTACCAAGATGCAATTGTTTAGTTAAATGTCGCTCCAAACTCTAGAGATGCCACGTTCAATATAGATGACATCTTTTTTTTTTTTTTTTACAAAAGGATTAAGGCTTAGCATAAGCTTTTTAAGATCCGAAAAATCACATGGATCTAATTTTAAATCCGTAAAAGTTCTAAGTCGATTTGTGTCTCAGATCTTTTTGTATAATACAATATTACATATTACCGTGCCGGGGGACTTCAGATCAGTTGACTCTCGGTATGATTTTACGCAGCCACACTCTCCGTTTTATGAACTAAAAAAAGATGTTACTTAGGATTTGGATTTTTATATGAATGAAGTACCCTCATTTAGAAATCTTATCATTTCATACTGTAATTGATTAGATTATCCATCCAATGAACTTAATAATTAATAACTATCCTCTAAATAATAACTAACAGTTGGCAACAGAAAAAATACAGAAGCCTAGCTATAATATGTTTTTTTAAATTTTATTTTTACTTTTTGATATTCAAGATTGAGAGTGGAGAAAAATCCTGTTGTAACCCCACTAACACAAAAATGAAGGAGGTTTAAGTAGTTTTATATCGGTGCTTATCTAGGACCAAGTACCGCATACTAGTCCAGTCCTATCTAGACACACTTGTCCGTCCTAAAAGAAGGTAAAATTGATCCATTGTGACATCATTAAGGTTGTTTTTCATTTTTTTCTCGACAAGAATCGACAATACTAACGACCCATAGAACTGGTCCTAAGACAGGACTAATCAGGATTGCACCATCTAAAATAGGGTGTAAAATGACAAAAAAATCTACGTTGGTATTTGTAACAATGTGATGATTGCATTTTGATATGAAATATACCTCAACTTCTGGGGTATATGCTATACGTATGGGTTGTTACATTAAATTGGAATTTCCGTGACCTTGGGACGGCTTTGTCGTCCCACTTGCTCCAGAAATAAGAATATATATATATATAAATAATATGGATCGACACAACACTAGTTTTTAGTTGTGTGCTGAGGATATTTCTAAGCTTCTTTTCTTTTAATCATTCTTCTGAATGTTGATTGGTTGAATTAGAATGTGTTCATATTAAATAGTGTAAGCATTATAGTCCCGTCGTTTAGAAGAATTTCCTAACTTCTAACTGACCTTGAGTCTTTTTTCTGTCTCTTTTCGTATGAAAGTTTGCTTGATACAAAAAACATAAGGACTTTCTTGTTATTTTCTACAATTTAATTTTTAGATTATGAACTCCCAGTATACATTTTGATCGGCATTGCTTATAGAATAGTATTATAATTTATCAAAAGGGATTGTGCGTTACATTCGTATTTCAATCTAATTACCTTACCTACATTTCTATGAATAAATGATTTGAAGACACTCTAAACTGTACTTAAAGATAGAGAAAATTATCAATCAGTTATAGAAAAAAAGATGGAATGGATTATATTTGAAAAGCCATATCAGAACTAAAATAAATCTCATTAGTGTTGGACCGCTCTTATGAGAGTCCTTTTTTGCATCAGTCGGATCTTTTTAACCATTCAAGGGACCGATTAGTTGGCCTTTTATTCTTATAGCCCCAGATATATTTTTATTTTCTTTACTCCAAGCTAGGATTGAAGAAAGTAAAGGCAGAAAAAAGTATAGATGATAGCTAGAACGTATAATACTGGATAATTATAAGTCATAGCCACACATCTTAACTTTAGGTACCTTATCTCTTTTAATGAGGCTATGATATAACTTCAACTGTGTAAAGGGCGTTGCTTGTAAATACGTTATTTCAGCCAAATAAGACTGATACGGACCAGTCATAGAACAGAACATTTTT
Source organism: Lepeophtheirus salmonis (assembly GCF_016086655.4). NCBI lineage: Eukaryota > Metazoa > Arthropoda > Copepoda > Siphonostomatoida > Caligidae > Lepeophtheirus > Lepeophtheirus salmonis. The sequence continues at coordinate 21,641,817 of NC_052139.2, forward strand.
ATTAGGACTGTACAAATAGGACTGCTGGTTTTTTTTTTTTTTTTTTTTTAAGATCGATCCAACAATATGTCTTATATATCATATAAAGTCTCGAGACTATAATTAATATTTTGAAGTAGTATTTCAACCCATCCATCAAATTACAATATGACTTCCATAATTGAACGGAAAAAGTCAATTAAATAACAATGTTTAATAGCAAAAATTCTACAAGAACGGCATATTATGAACTTTGTAGAACTTGATCACTTGATTCCAAATATGACCTAATTTTTTTTTAATTATTTAAATTTTATTTTTATATATTTTATTTTGGTATTTTTAAGATTCAAAGCTGTTTTAAACGCTTTACTAGAAGAAAGGGATCAATTATAAGAATATATTTCAAAGATTACAGGCAAAAGTTTATAATACTATTTTTAAAATATATGCATGATGTTTATAATTCGATTTATCTTTGTTTAAAGCTAAAAATAGGTGGTTTTATTCAGACGCTCATAGCTTAAAGAAGAATATATTAAGAGAGTTTAAAAATATTTAATTGGATAGCTGAAAGTCTTAACTTTAATTAATATTTCTAGGATAAAACTCATATTTTAATTGATTGTATAAGAAAAGTCCATTTATTTGCGTTTCATAAATAGGAAGAAAATTGGGGCCACGAGAAAGGTCGAGAGGATGCAGGCGAACTTTAAAATTATCAAATTAGATCTCTCTTGACAGTAGGATTCCAAATTCGGGATCTGTGTTCATCAATGGAGGATAGACAATCCCTTGCAACAAAATCCCCGATGAACAGCTAGGATTTGATTCTGTTGGTATTGGATCCGAGGATTCCTTTGAATGTCCCTCTCTTTGAATTCCTTCATCATCATAGATCTTCCGTCAAATAATAATGGCTCATTATAATAGGAAATGATTATTTGGGAAGTATATTATAAATGGGAGTTTATCCCTTTCTTAATTTTTGTTCAAGATTGCTTTTGTGTTGACAAATGTGACCATAACTAAAGGTACTAAAAGTACTCAAGATAACTTTTGAAGTCAAATAATGGGAGAAACAGAGAGAGAGAGAGAGAGAGAGAAGGGTGGTGAATTGTTTATGAGATCCTACTTTTTTTTTTGCTTTTCATTAGCAAGTACATACCGGGTGTTCCTTTGAAATCTGAACACTTAGTCATTTAACAATTAATGAAGGTGGAGTGATTGAAATTAATTCATATTTCGATATATCAAAGCATAAACAATTAGTTACAAAATAAAACAAACCAAAGCTCAGTAACTTAATTACAGGTTGAAGAAATGATAGTAGAATATGATGAAACAATTTCCATTCAGGCACTCCAAGCAACTGGGCGTCTCCAGAATGTTGGAAAAGAAGAAGGGCTCCGGCAAAAAGGCCAGACTGGACCCGGAGGAGTTATAGAAAAATGCCCAGGCCAATCCACTCAATTCTTTCAAACAAGACTATCCAGAGAAGTATATAAAAAAAGTGTAGAAAGAGCCTTTTGAAGAGGCCACTTCGGACAACAGTAATGAATGAAACCCATATTTTTCTTTGCAAGACTCTTTTGAACTCTTTTGCCCCCCCCCCACCCCCTGCGGCCCTGATGTCAATTCCCTTGGCTGCTAACACTGAGGCCCTCAAAGCAACTGTCATCCAGCAATGGGACGCCATGAAATAGGTGCCATGTATTCTGCCGCCGCCTGCAAGCCATTATTGCCACTAAGGGCGGCTACATTAATTATTAAGAGAACTCAGACACACATTTATTCAAAGTATTAACTTTGTTAAAATTCTATTGTTCATTAATAAATTATATATATTGTTGTTGAAGATTCAAATTCAAAGTGTTCAGATCTAAATGGAACACTCAGTACTACAATTATTACATACTTCTGTTAATTATTGTACATATTGTGTAATCTCACTTAACAAAGGAATGTGAGATCATTATTAGTTCTGAGTACTCAAGAAGACCCATTCAATCTCATAAAGTAAAATTCATTACTGACATCATTGAGTAGATTGAATGGACGATAAATGGAGAATCCAGATTTTATAATAGAATAAATGCAGACGTCAATACAAAAGCAAGCTATAATCATTTTTCTCAATATTGAATGTTTTGGAAAATGTAGTTTGGTATATTCTTCCTTTTTTTTAAACTAAGTATATCTTGTTCATAATTAGCAACATCGAACCATACGATAAAGTGTTTTAAAGGTGTGGCTGTATACGTCAAACGTTAATTTTATATTATTATGCTTGGCTGGTTCAGTCGTGAATTATTGTGCGTCGAGATTGGAGGTTCTCAAAGGAAGGAAATCCCCATATTTTGCACTTTTACTTCTTGAAAGGGAAAAACGCGTCGAAAGCGACCAGCGAAAATAGGGACAAGGGCTGCTACAAAATAAGCTTTATGAAGTTGGATTCTCGTTGGCAACAAATTATGGAACAGAACAGGGCACGTAGCTTAAATCAGATGATTGTAACACTTCTTATAAAGCACTTAAATAAATTGAAAAATACTAAAATTACTTTTTCCCCAATATAATATTTGTACTTATTTAATTTTGGTCAACACATTATTCCTAAATACCCTTTGGGTGCCCCACAAATTGCATTCAATGTAGTCAATTTTGATCATCACAATCAAAGTATGACAAATTAATAGATGATATTTGAAAGACCATATCGGGCAACTATAAGTTTCTTAATTCAAATCAAGGTGTTAAACTATAGTTACAATTAGCGAGTATCCTAACTTAACCCCCAAATTTTAATAAAAAGCCTATAAATGACACACTGATGTATATAAAATATAGACCTCCATGTTTTGAGTGTTGAAAAAGACTTGGAATGTTTTCAGAAACAAAATTGAAGAGGTTTTTTTACTTCTTTTTTTTTGTACATCCGCTTCCAACTTTTTAGTGAGTTAATTTTCGGAAGTGAGAAAGGAAGTTACTGATCTAGTCCTCTCCGGCCACACCAATATCATGAACATGCTCGCAGTCAGCAACCAGAGGGATTGGAGGATCGGAAATAGGTGCAATCCTAGAAAAATCTTATCCAGTAAAGCCTCAACCAATCCTTATAACAAATTTGTTTATGATGTCATTTGGAGGTTGACACTTTTAGTGAGATGCTGAAATGAGTTAGCATAAGTGTGATCCAAAGGGTGGAAGTCCTAGTGCTACGCAACTTCGAAAAAATTTGTAAACTAATTCGTTTTTAACCTTTTTTGAATTAGATCCAGGATGTGAGAGGCTGAAATGAGTAGGCATAAATGTGATGTAAAGGGTTATTCGGGTTAATTTTTATGTTTTTGCACCATTTCCATTTTGACACTTGATGTTGAACCCCATTTTGAATTCGACACGCAATATCATTAGCCGAAATATGTAGGCTACATGCGGCATAAAATAAATGAGTTGATTCAAAGTACTTTGACTCTTATTTCAATATAAAAAAAATTATTTTTGAATTCTGTTGACAGGTGAGAGTGATAAGTTCTATTCATTTTAAAGACTTTGTATTAAAATTCAGTCAAAATAAAAGTCAGGAAACGACGTGAAGCTGGAGATAAGATCAAAGATAAACCTTCGAAGTGGTCGACCAACCAAACTAACTCCAAAAGCTGCCTATGAGGATTTTGAAACCGCTTCAAGAATGAAAATACATAAACTTGTTTAGAAAAAAAGTCCACAGTTTCAAGAGCTGTAAAAATTACTAGTGGTAAGTCCATAAGGCTTCAGAAACAACCTTTACCTAGTCAGGTTAAAGGAATAAAAAAATGTTTGTACCCGAGCCATTGAACATATCCTGCATGATCTTAAACATCATGGAATCAGGTTCATTTGACTGTGTAATGAAAACAACTCTCACTGTTGATCCTGTTATTAGTAGGCAAAATGATTGATATAAAACACGTGATAAATCCCGAAAAAATGGGATCCCAAGCGAAAACCCCTTTTCTTGACCGTCTAGAATAGATACCGGTAATCTCCGGCCGGAGACCATGTCAGCACACGATTTATTTTTGACCAGTACGCCATCTACTTATGGATAATCATCTTAATATAGGCATACTAATCCCTTCTCTTGGGTTCCATTTCTACTTAAATGTATTCAATCTAAACTAAATAGCTGATCTCACTTCTAAAACTACCGCGTCAATAAGTTCGAACCCTTTTTTTTACATAAAAATCCATAAGAAAACCTCGTAAGCTTTCTTTTAAATAAAACTCCAAGACATGTTTAACACCCGCTATAAATGTTAGAAGTAACAAAAAAATATTTTTGTTACACTCCTTTCCTTGATTTTTGTTCAATACCAATTTTTAATGTTGACACATAAAAAATATACAATATACAAACACTGTATTCTATCTCCACAAGACCTTTTATAAAAAAAATCAAAATTATTAGTTAAATAAATACAATATTTCTCGTTAATTTAGTTGAAAGCATCGGTCAAATAAAGTTATTTGGCAAGTTTGACAAACAACACACTGTCAATTGAATAAATAAATATTTTTGTTCATATATTATCACACAAATAGACTTGGTAACACGTTTCGTGAAGATACGTGATACGCAGATCGGGATAAAGGAATACACAAATATGCAGATTTTTTGTACATTTACGTAATATATTTGATTATTTAAAATAAAAAATCAAGAGAGTGTGTAAACTAACACCAAATTTATAGCCGTGATATGGCACAAAGATTTAATAAACAAACGGACAAGTAAAAAAAGGCTAATCCATACCGGGTGATCCATTGAAATCTGAACACTTAATAATGCAATAACTAATGAAGGTTGACCGATTGAGATTAATTCATATTTCGATATATCAAAGCATAAACAATTAGTTACAAAACAAAGCAAACCTGAGCTCTCTGCCTATCGTACAAATAGAGAAAATTACACTCGAGCGTGATCAATGAATTTCCATTTGTGCACTTCAAGCAGTTGGGTTTCTCCAGAGAGGAATAATTACTAATATTTATGTTTTGTTACTTCAACTCTGTAAATATACAAATATTTCATAGACATATTTTTCAGCTTTTCATTATTTTATAGTGAAAATAAATTTTGGCTACTTTAATTTAAATTTGAAGCTCCTCCAATGCTTTATTAATAAAGGAAAGTGTATCGGCATCAATGTATAGATGTTGAAATGAAAAAAACGCATAGTTTTATCTTATAAATATTTATGTATTCATATTATTAAAATATTTCAGGCGTTTTGAAACTAACCTTGACCGTGTTTACAACGTGTACTGGTTATAGTGCTCCCAGATGTATATCATATACTCATTTTTGCAGCTAAGGCTAAGTAAGATAGAGCTCTTGACTCTAAAGTGCTACCTAGCTCATCAGTAAAGATGTTTTTTTTTTTTTTGTAAAAATGCAAGGTGAAGGTAGGAGCGAGACTTATGGTATCATTGAATTAAGACCCCTGTTAATACCAGCTACTGGTTATATTATTTTGCAGCGAGAAAATAAATTACCGCCATCAAGAGTAAATTTAATATAGCGTTAGTTCAGGTAAAATATTGTAAGTATATTTAAATTCATACATTTATTTTGATATTCATATTTAAAACAATTTACACAAAAGTTGGGAGATAATTTTTCCGTCAAGGGAGAATTAACACCACGTTCAACTATTAAATAATGAAGAAAGAAAACACACAATGACACATTTCTCATTTTCTAAAAGCTAAGCATAGCCTTTTCTGAAGTTGTTATTACTATTCTGTAGGAGAGAGCATTTATGTATTGAGTAACTACGTGTGAGTGGAATGATGACAAACGGAGTCTAACACTGAGGATGTTTTCTATATTATTAAAGCAAAATTTGACTTTGAGTCAATCCATTTTAGGGGAAGGTTTTTATAGAAATTTTAGACATTTAATATTTTTGTGTCAATTCAATAATTTTATGCATGAAAAATTACAAATATAATCCAGACACAATTTTGAGAAAAATCATTCTGACTAGTTTTTGTGTTGACAGGTCATCTATTTACAATATATTATAATATCCTGTCTAAAAGAAAAGCCGGGTCTCCTCAGTCGAGCTGAATTGGCTTCTCAATCCCTTATTATTGTATATTATTTCCTTACAAGAATCTCTAAATATTTAACTTTGTATTTCATTTGATATCGACTGCTTATCATTCCTTTTGAAATTGAATAATGGGGAAATATTTACATAGTTATCGTGACTTGGGTATGCATTCCCAAGTCATACTATAATACTATAATTGAGAGTAGGCAAGGGATCTGTGTATGAGGTGGAAAAAAAGGGGGGTGGGGGTTGAGTCAATAAATCTTGAGGTGGCTCACCTGTCGAAGGTAAGTAATAAATTACGAGTAATTTATTCCAGTGAAACCTTGGATTAAAGAGTCATCATTAGGATTTTTATTACAAGCAGGAAGTAATTATCCATTATTTTTCTTTCATAATCAACATTTCAATATGAGCTATTAAAACAAAATGTATGTCAATTTGAAGGTCTCCCTGTATATTGAATATAATTTATGAGGGAGTTGAGCTAGACAGGGTGAAAGGGAATAAAATACAATACTTTTTTTCAAATTGTAATGATTCCATTTTTTTTTTTTTTTTCAGATATAGTCTTTTTAGATTTAGTATTACACGCACAGGAAAATGATGCTTTCTAAAAATATGAACATTATATTTTAAATTTCAAATGATGTTCCAATTTCAGGAGTATGAACTCCACTCTGACTTTTTTTTTTTAAATTAGAACGTTTATTATGAAAAAATGGTTACAAATTTAACTTTCAAAGTATGCGCCTTCGGTAGCCACACATTTTCCCCATCTTTCAGGCAAGTTATTTATATCTTTCTAAAAAAATTGTTCGTCTTTGGCTGGTAACCAGCCATCAATCCATTTTTTGGCTTCAGCGTAAGAATCCAAGCGTAAATCATTGAGTGTATGGCCCATCGATGCAACCAAGTGATAATCGGAAGGCTCCAGGTCTGGTGAATAAGCCGCATGAGAAAAATATTCCCAGTTGTACAATTCAACAAGCGGGTGGGTGGCTATAGAGCGGCCCGGTTGTCATCAAGAAAACTTACCTTGTGTTGCCTGGCTTCATATTTTGGACATTTTTGTCGTATATCAAGTAGTAATTAGGCAACTATTATTTGGTGCGATTGCTATTAACAGTTTGACCGGGTTGCAGAAGGTCATACCATATGACAGCACACTGGTCCCAGAACACACACAGCATTGCCTTCATTCCGAAGCGATCTGGCCTTGCCGTCATTTTGGCTTTGCTGCACCTGAAGCACTGTGCTCTGCTTAGAGCATGCCCGTCCACTGTAAGCTTCCACAAGTATTTCATGGGCTTGAGAAGTATTTTTCTTCAATTGGTAAGAAAAAATCAATTATGTCCGCACATCGTAGTTTGTAGGCACAAAATTAGACATTTTCACTGGCGAAAAAAGTGCATTGTTGAATGAAACTACACAAACAATGAATGAAATATTGTAAACATATGTCTAAATGAGCATTTAGATTTTTTGACCGGTTTATAATGTCTAACTGGTGACACCTAGGGACCAATAGCCGAACGTCTCATTTCATAAAAGCAACATATTTAAATAGATCTTCAATTTTATATTCTTATTGGCTCTATCAAAGTAATAGTGTAAACTACCTAAAGCTTCCTTGACTGGAAAAGGGTTCCATTTTTCTACAAATGATCTTTGAAACGAAGCCTCCAGGAGCCCATACTCATACTTAAGACGTGGCTTACGTTTGGAAATTTATAAAATAAGTTAAAAGAGATCTCCTCCTCCAAGCGACAATAGAAGCAATTTTTCATATATTCATCTTTCAAAGATTTATTGGTGAATAATGAGGAGGTCGCCATCCTGTAGCGGAACCATTTTTTCTTAAGACTAGTGAAGAGCTTCCGAAGAGTTGGATTGAGCCCTCGAAAATATTTCCATTAGAAAGGAATCCAAGACTGTGGAGTCTCCTTAGACTAGGTTCCCTGGAGTTTCCTTTATAAGGCTTCCATTTATAGAATTAATTTGCTTTAACGGCATTAAGGGGAGTTGGAGGACAAAGGAAGTAACGATTAAATATATACGTCCTCGAGCCCTTTTTCACTGACTCTTTATACAGTTGGCCAACATTAGTAAGCTGCAGGTTGGCAAACACCTTATATAAAATCTGGGATTATAAGTAGTTTAGCAGTTCACCTGAAGCCAAGAGAGGGAGGACTAATCCAATAGAAGAATTCCATGATCGAGTAATCTCCCTCCAAAAAAGTTGCAACACTTACAAGTGGTTTTAAACAGTTCTTGTAGTCCCAATAAAGAGGTTTGCGTAAAATTTTTGCCCAGTGAACCTTGCAATTTGATGTCAGCAATCTTTTATTCGTCATTTTTTTGTTATTTCCGGAAACCTATTTTTAGTAATAAAAGAGATTTTTTTAAAGTTTAAAATTTTTCTAAATTAATGTACAGGATGGATCTTATCCAGTGGTACACATTTTTTTTTTTTTAATCCGGAATTACATTCGTGCAAAAAGAAGAAGGAGGATAACAAGACACCTAATTTCGGAGCAGAGCAAGCTGAGACGGTTGGAAAGAGCAGAGAATATTCTAAATTTTCTCAAAGCCAACAAAAATTAAGAAAATTTTTTGCTCTTTTCTGATGAAAAAACTGTTGCCGTTGTTGTCACAATGAATCATACGGACATCCAAACAATGTCTCAGCTTCATTAAGACATGTCTTAAAAGCGAAAAATCCAGCTGGAACCATGGTCTTGGACGTTGAGGCCAGTACAAGCGAAGTCCTCCTCCCGTTTTTGTAAAGAGGAAGGAGTGGGTCATAACGGATGCTTACATCGAACTCCTGGATAAGAAAGTGCTAATTTGCGCAAGAGAAAAGATATGGGGCAACAAGTTCTTCTGTGATCACGGCCTTCAGGGCATCGACATTCGGAAGAGAAGTATTTTTCTCCTAGCCCTTCAAGACCCACCAAACACCGAAGTCCAGAGGTTCACGTCTGGTGAGGAGGAAGACTAGAATTCTGCTGACCAGAAGACAACCCTGTTCTTCCTGCAGAAATACTGCACCTTCTTGGACTTATGTGCCAGAGTACTGTCTCGGGTGAACAAATATTTGTTCCTGGAAAACGTGATCTTCAAGCATGGAAAGACATGATACCTGAGGACCTTGTAGTAGACGTCCGTATTGATTTTGTCTTGTTGGTCTTGAAGGAGTAGGGAGCCATCTTGCTTTCGTCGGGTGCCACGACGCCGAACCATGACCTGAGTTGGATTTTTAGCTCAGAAGATTCTCTCGCTCAGAGAGATCATTTTTCCTGTTCAAAACAGCGTCCACTGTGAAGGTCTTCTTGTGGGAGTAAATCTTGTGCGTGGAGGAGATTGCACACCCTCTACCGTTCGTTTTGTTTTTTGCTCAGACATTTTTGATTGCATAATAACAAAATAAACATTAAATTGTAGCTTTTCTCCGTTCTTTCAAATGGCACCGAGTACAAAATTGTCAGACTTTTAGAACAGAGACTATACCACCACGAAGAGGATTCCAATGTTAGAGTCCTCACCCTGTACATAAGTCTTGCACGAACCAACATGCTTAGGATTTAAAATCCCATAATCGAGTCGATTTATGTACACTAGATTTCCATTTGTCTCCAAAGTATTGTTGTTAAATTAGCTATTTAGCTAGTTGACTCAACTCATGATTCTAAAAAAATATATATAATATTATTGACTCAATAAAAAAAATAAAAAAATTCTTCCTTTGTATAGGAATTTTTTCATATTTACAAGTAAGAATTAATTCCTTCCCTATTGCCGTTATGACTATATATGGCTAAAAAAGAAGAAGAAGAAGTCATTGTAATGAAATAGAAAATTTAAATAGTCATATGTAGTTTTGCGTCACTCCCTATTTATTCGGTCCAGTCCAATCTTAGACAGCTTTAATCAGTGTTTTGGACTCTCAGTACTAGAACTGATTTAAAAAAATAATAATAATAAAGTTGAGTAAACTAGGTTCGAATTTTACAAATGTTTTATGACTGATATGTTGGACAAAACTGGACTAGACCAAGACTGCACTCGACAAAACTGCAGTCTAAAGTCATACCGGGTGGTCCATTGAAATCTGAACACTTACTAATCTAATTATTAATTAAGTTTGAGTGATTAAAATTAATTCCTATTCCATTATATCAGAGCAGAAGCCATTAGTTACAAAACGAAACAAACATTATGTCTCTTGCTTTCGTACAAGTTGAGAGAATGACACTTGAATGGGATTGACGAATTTATATTTCCACACTCCAAGCAGTTGAGCATCTCCAGGACCACTGTCTACGCCATCGGTAATTTTGAAACGTTGGACAGATAAAGGACTCTATTAAAGAGGCCACACTTGATCTACATGATCCTTTCGAGACCATGAGGTCCCATTTAAGAGATTTGGGGGTTTCACAAAAAAAAAACTTCCCATCCGAGCTCACGGAGCTTCACGCGCGTCATCAAATATGTTTGTGGCCTGGCATTGTCTTGATGATGTCTTATTGATGGGTACAGGTCTGGTCTGTTTGAGGCCAAAAATCCAGGTTTCAAAAGTGAGGGCATTTTTTGGGCAAGACATCCTGCACTTTTTTGGCTAGGGGACCAGTCTTGTTGCAATGTGTAATTTCTTTCTTGGGCTACTCCCACCCTCGAACGCACAATGTAAATTAAAGGTAAAAAACAAAAACTAGTACAATTGAAAAGCTGGATCCACACGAGATTCCCGGCCCTGCCAAATCTTTCGGCCCCGTGTGGCTGAGGTTATCAAGTAAGACATATATAATTAATAATAATTGAATGTCAGAATGTAGCTTTCAAATAATAAAAAAATTATGGTGTTTTCCTTGTCTAGTTCGTTCGTTAAAAGCATTTTAATATTTTCCAATTTATCTGGACCATCCTGTAAAAAGAAAAAAGTGGATTTATTGTTAGTACAATATAATTTTGCAGTGATTTTACTGGCCTGCTCGCTTGAGCTCAGATAAATCTGCATTTGACGCCCAGACAAAATAGATATTTGGTTTCGGTATTTGATAGGTGTAGAGTTTGAGTGATTTTAGTCTTGGGACCGGTCTAGGATTTTGAGATCTAAGTCCAACGCCAGTATGTACTATTTAGTAATGCAGTTAGATATTTAGTGATCGAAAAATAAACTTGATATTCTACATATTATCTGCATAATATATCATGAATATGATCAAAATTGATGAAAAGACAACCTTGAAATGTTTTTGAACGTCAAAATAACACATCAATTACCCAAACTAGAAAATATGACAACAATTTTTTAAACGCATTAAATAGTTGTTTTCTGTTGAAAAAGGAAAGAATCATGCCCCGAAACTTGCACCAACAAAACCTCACTATGTAATAAATTCGAACCAGATACAAAATAGGTAATAAAATTAGTATAATAAGAAAAACTAATATAAATGAACACGGCAACGATTCGAATACAAGAATTGCTTATCACATCTCCGACAGTAATTATCGTTAGACATGATCTAAGACAAAGATATCTTAATATTTTTGAAAAAAGAACTCATGGAAAAATCCACATACCTCCGCAGGAAGCATCACCTAACACAAGTAAACATTGATGTCATTCGATATTCCAGTCTATCAAACAGATCACATTAAATTTCTGTTATTTTCAGCACCACCTATTTATGTGAGACAGGGTTTGCCATTGTCAATGTCACAAAATCAAAGGCAAGGAACAAACCAAAGGCAACATTGAATGCTACTCTACGTTTCAACCTATCACCCATTCCCCAACATGTAGGCGTCTCTCTCAGAGTAAGCTGAATAAGTATTTTGGTCATTACAGCTAACAATGGCACATTTTAACAGCCCAGTTTAATATTTGTTGTACTGGGTGATCTATTTAAATCTTACCCACTTACAAATTTAATAATTAATAAGGGGTGAGTGATTGAAATTAATTCATATATTGATACATTAAAGTTTAAACAATTAGTCATAAAAAACCTGAGCTCTCTAGCTTACGTACAAGTCGAGAAAATGACGCTTGAACGTCTCCAGGACCACCGTATGCGCCGTCAGCTGGTCTAAAACATTATAAAGGAAGAAGGGTTTTATCAAAAAAGCCAAACTGGTCCTGGTGGAGTTAAACAAAACATCCCAGTCCAAGGTCCTTGAGGGCCCATGGAAGGGATATCGGGGTTTTAAACCAGACTGTCTAGTGAGCTATCAAAATGTGGGTGGAAAGGTCACGTTTGACACCAGCAGTTAATGAACCCCATCTTCTCCTTTGCAAGACTCCTTTGAATGAGTCTTTTGAACCCTTTTTGAAACTTTTGGCCCGATACAGCGCCGATGCCAACCCTCTTGACTACACCTTTTGGGTGTAGTCAAGAGGAGGACCTACAGTGTCTGTCTTGCAAAATCTGAGGTCATCAAGGTCACTGTAAGCCAGGGCTGGGACGCCATGACAGAGGACTCAATCTGGAGCGGATGTACGGCCTTCCATCGACACTTGAAAGTCCTCATTGTCACTAAGAAATGCTACATCAACTATTAAAAGAGCTCAGACACACCTGATTTAATTTTTTTGTAATTCTATTGTTGATTAAAAAATTAGATCATGTTGAAGATTTAAATTTAAAGTATTCAGATTTGGATAGACCACTCGGTTTTTACTCATTATGTGACTAACAAAAGTGTGCCTTTAGTTGCAAAGGTCAATAACCCCTGCTTTTACACTTTGTTACCTTCATTGTATCGTGGGATCTTTTATCCGAAAAGGAAGTGGGAAATAAGTTCCAAAAACAATTGGTAGTTGGCCAATTCTTCCCAAATTATATATTTATTATTAAATAATGATTGGAATTTTTCACATGCTAAAATAAGCTAAATTTAATTGAACCAATCAAGGTTCAGAACACTGATAAGGGGGGGGGAGCAGAAACATAGACAGCTGACAATAAATATATAATTCCAATTGTTCAGACAAAAGTAAGTAAGGCCTTAAATTATGTTCTTTTAAATACAAAATCGCTAATTGCTCACGAATTAACCAATGTAGAAGAAATTTATACCAAGGACGTAAGACCCATTTTAATTTCCTCTGCTGCCCGATATGGAGTCTTCAATATTAAGATTCCAAATATTGGCAACACTGATTGGTTATGGGCAGGCAATATCATTTGCTTCCTTCTACAATCCATTTAAAAACCATACGCAAGATTGTTAGATACATGAGTTTCAAATGCGGCAAAACAGTTTTTTTCGTTTTTTACTTATATACATATATTTTTTTAGTTGTGCTTCTAAATTCTGAAAATTGACCTGCACTTACGTCATATGAAGTTAAATGTGCTACATAGATCAGTTTTGTGCAACTCATATAAACGGGGTGGGAAGAAAATTGGTCTATAGATTGAGACCGATAAAAAATCCTTGGTCTACTGTCTAAGATATCGGTCAGGATCAAAATATCGGTTACGGCTGGCTTAGAAAAAATACTATAAGACCGAACTGGAAGAAAAAAATTATGACTAGGATCGAGTCGAACCACTAATTATTACCCAGTCATACGCAAATATTAATATTCTGGATTTTTGAAGTACGATAATTTTTTTAAAAGTGTTTGACAAATATTGTTAATAAAAAACATATGTTTGAAAAGATAAAATTAGATCCAGCATTAATCAATATTTTATTCATTTATTTATTTTTCAGAGTTCAAAAGTATATGAAAGATGAATTTTTACTCATTAAGATTGCTCAAAATCACTTATTCTTGAGGTAAATATTGACTATTTAAAAATATGTTCAATGAAATAAAATAACATCTTGTCTAACTTTCTACTCGTATGAATTAGAAACTTTATATTGATTTACGTATTTGTTCGACAAAGAAATAAGTTATGCTTAAGAGTGATGAAATATGATATCCAGTTTATAAAGGGCTCTTTATATGTCGTGCCTCAATATAAAAACAATCATGAACAAAAATCAAAAAAAGTAGATCATCCCAATTTATTATCAAACATATTTTCCTTTTTACGTATAAAGTCTTATAAATTAGAAAACCTAAAATCTTGTTTCATAATGATACCCTACGTATTTTGTTGTTAGCTGTTGATTCCCTCTTCTCCCTTTCTACGTCATGGCTATTTCATAATTTATTCTTTTTGATAAATACACAAAGTTATTCCATAGTTATGCTCCGTTTCTAAAAGAACAGGATTAGTATATCTTATTGATCCCTCGTCCTTTGTATAATATATATATTGGCCATTTTATTATTCACATGAAGAAATTTTGGCTATCATATCGGAACACAAACTTATAGCTACGCTTTTAATAAAATATTACTTTGCAATATTATAATACAGTATCGAATAAAATACAATGTTGTAGATTTTAATATTATAGGTATATAGAAATATTTAGTAGTTAGTATGGTTTACCTATTTGGCCGGCTGACAAATGATTTTGGACCTTTTTTCAGCTTCTTTTTGGATGAAAGGTTGGGTGATACACTCAAGTTATCTACGTTCAAAGAATATTTCAAATTACGTAAATGAATTGAAAATATCGCTTTTTTGGGCGGAGTGGTCCATTAAAATCTGAATATTTTAAACTTCAATAAGATATTATTAATTAACAATAAAATTTCAGCAAAAACAATACAAGAAATAGATATGTGTCTGAGCTCTCTTCATCATTAATGTAGCCACACTAAATGAAAATAATTGCTTCCAGGTAACGGCAAAAGACCTGAAACCCGCTACAGATATAATGCTCTTTCATAGCGTATAATTTAAAGTTTTAGGTCCAAAATGCATCGTTTTGTCGGATTTCTTCTAAAATAAGTAAAAATTAACATTGAATTTTTTCAAAAAAAAGGAACAAATATTGGGAAGTTAATCATAAAAGGACAGATATTTCAGTTATACATCAATTTTTATATGTCAAATTTATATCCAAACCAAGGTTAATAGAAATACAATGTTAGACCATCATGTAGTCAGACTTGCTAGAATTTTCAATCTGATGTATTGTACTGACTGCGGGGCAAGACAGGCGGATTTTGAAAAAATACACAACCACACATAGTATAGGACGTCACTATTGCTATAATTTTCAATTTGATATATAGTAGCAACTGCTGGGTAAGAAAAACAGATTTTGACCCTACACGCAACCACTCATCTACTATGACGTCAATATTAAATGTGTGTTGGAAATTAAACATCTGTCGTACACACGTTATGGTATAACCTTGTATTTCTATTAACCTTGATGCAAACTAATTTCCAGACACATTTCAACAAACTTTATTTAATCAACGAATTCCATTGAAATTATTTTTTCTTTTTTTTTTTTCACTGATTTTCTTTTTTCGCCCATAACTATTCAATTTTGTATAAATTTCGAAAACTTACGTATTCGTACAGTTATTATTGATAGGTGAGCCACTTTTTTGATTTACTGTTCAACCCCCCATCTAGTCTTCTTGAGATCCAAAAAAAGTTACTGTGTTTCGGGTATAGCATAAGCCGGCTTATATGACCCCCAAAAAGTCGGCGCCCTGTATTGGCCTGACCAGGTCCAATCAAGCCACCCATGCATAATAACAGCCTCGTAAGTCCAACGGTGTGGACACCAATAAATAACACACAGACATAAACTTTATTAATTATTATCAGCCAATGATGCTCTTTCAAATCTTATTGCATGAAATTCATTCATTATATTTATAGGCAGGTATCATGTTTTTGGGCCCGTCGATACTCTGTAGAGTCCGTCAGCCTGTGGTTAATTTAGGGTATTTGGAAAGGCTCTTGAACGGGCTTATATATGGAGGCAGTTGTCTTTATGATGATTTGCAAGACTGTCGTTCCCTATTACAACCTGCGGGATTGTGTTTTGGAATGGTCATCAGCTGGTTTGCATACGGTATCAAATATCTGTATCATGTTTTGCCGCCGGCAGATGGTTTCTTCAACCCGTTCATTTAGGAAAAATAGGATGGTCCTTCAGCAGATATACCCTTGGCGGCAGTTTCCTTTATCATACTATGCAACCTTGGATGTTTCAAATGGCGAAATAGAGTGGGCATTTCACATTATGTCCAGGCATTTTGCACAATGCCCGATTTTCCTCATAGTCCTTAACATTACGAGATGTGTTCAAAAAGTAAGGGGACTTTGTATTGTTTTAGGAAAATATGTTTATTTATTCATGAATCTTTATGTTGTCCCCTTCCAAGGCATACCCCTCAGATACAATACGCTTATTTCAATCCTCGAAGTGCTTCTCAAAAGCACTTTTCGGAATAGCTTTGAGCTGTCCCTCTAATACATTCTACATCTCCTTTTTAATACAAAATTTGATGCAAATTAATACTTCCAACCGTTATGCCTCTCATGAAGAAACTAATCATGTTAAATAGCTGAGACGGTAAATATATGCTTGTTTACTATCATAAAAAATTGAGCCTACCAAATGTACCTCGACCTCAAAATTTGAAAAGTCACATAACTTTTTGAACACACCTCGTATACAAATAATACAAATATCATCACTTAAGACAGATGTGTCGTACAATTTTGCACATTTTTATTACAGTATTGCCCTAGTTACGTGATTAAAGTTTCACTTTTAGGTCAATTCTCTATCTCTATGAATGAAGTTATTTATTTATAAATACGGGTGTTTAATTATATCGTTGGATACTTATTTTTAAATGCATTCTGGGTACATCATCACATTACTGCTCAGTTCACATTATAACAATATTAAGAACTGAAAGTTGTCTTTTTTAAAGAAAAACAGTCATAATAGTTAACAACAGTAATACAATAACAAGGATTGTAGCAATCAGCTTTGTTTCAAATTCTTGGAACTGAAGGATGTAACAGGTTTTAGTACAGAATCTCATGAAATAAAATAAAAAACTATTTCGAAATATATGTACATATATTATCAATTATTTTATACAATTTTATTTTTATTGAGTGATTCTATTTTTATGGGGGTTTACTCATTAATTTACCCCTGTATATAAATATAAATTTTTCACTTTACCTTTGAGATTTTTTTTTTGGGCACAATTCTACAACCCCACATATTTTAATCTACAAAATTCATATTAATATTAAAATTTAACAACATATTTATCTTATTCTGAATTGTTAAGGGAGTTTAGGTACATCTAGATTTATATACAAAATACTCTGAAATTTGGTAATTATAAAATGAATAAATTCCTTTTCTGGGCTGGTGTAAATTTAAGAGAAACTCTTTCATCTAAAAAATATTTTATGGTTACCATATATCACTAGGCTCAAATGGTCTCAAATTTTGTCTTGTTTCAATGTATTTATATAAAAAACGTTTCGTGGTCTCTAGTTCCCTCCTGCAGAAAAAAAAAAAAAAAAATCCTCTCCTCTGAGTCTTCCTGCAAATACTACCTAGAGAAAGTGTTCTGGTAATTACTCTATACTTGAACCAGTATAGAGAGAAATCCACCTAACCCCTCCCCAGAGTACTTAATAACTGCGTAGTTGTGATTTTCATGTCCTCTTATGCAATTTTGCCATAGATTGTGCACAAAAATACCTACTTACTAGACTTTTAATTAATTTGTCTGGATCTACGTCCTATATATTTTACATGACCCCTATATAAATCAAAGTCACACTCCTGGCTATAATAACATCCACTTTTGCCTCTTTCAATCTACAAGGATGTTCACTTAAGGGAACTCTGTCATGATATGACAGAAGATACAATTTGAGTAAGAGTGAGTTGATACATTTGACTGAATTGAGTGAAACATCCGCTCTTTAGCAACCAAAAAATCTTATTATTGTTCTAAAAAAGTCATTCAAAAGTAACATGGATTCAATTTTAAGAGTCATCCAGTGGATTAAAACTAATTTATATCCGTATGTATGAAAAGTCGTCACTGGGTACATGTTCGGATTGTAACTCAAAAAGTCGCAACCATTTTCTTGGACGGTTTTTATCCACCTCTAAACATACTCATTTTATCAGATGTGGGTCAGTCTAGCTCATTTACATTGGCATTCGATTTCTATGATCAAACGTTAATTAAATAGACCAACCCCCTGCTCTAAATTAGGACATTCAGTTTTTGATAGATAAATAACTAATTTGAGGAGACTGTTTCAGAAAGACTACATTATTTGACTTTCACAAGAACGGACAAGGTTCCAAATAGACTTTATGTCTGATGTGTTTTACACCTCACCTTAAAGCAAACATCAATTAACACATAACATACTTTGAAATGTTTTTTTTTTTACCCCTCTCCTAATGCTTTTCATCTGAATGCAATTGTTAACTTACGAGTATCATTAAAATAAAATGAAAATGTATAATAATCAGGGTCTCACACTCAATTTATGTAATTGCAGATATTGAACATGACTTATTACATACGAAAAGTTCCATGCAGTACTATTTAAAACGTATTCAATCACAAATAGGGATTGTGTCCCGTGATATCAAGATCCCGGAGTATCCACTTTGTATCGTTTTTACCGTGGGAAATTTTAGAAAATATTTACGAATCTTCCGGAAAATCTAAGATTTTTTTTAACTAAAATCTATTCCTGCTACATTTTTCGAAACAAACAGAGCTTTTTCATCTTTTTAACTGTTTGTAACAAAACTTAGAAGTCTCCTTAAGGTCAAAACTTAGCAAAAATTTCCAAAAAAAATTAACTAAAAATCGCGGAATTGCTTCTTTTTTTTTCAAAATAAAAATACTAAAAATTAGGATTTCTTTGATCCCGACGTATTGGCGTCCAAAGTTGGGGAAAGTAAAAATATTTTTGAGAGGTTATACAAATTGCTAGAACATAATTCATATTTTGTACAACTCCATATAGTAAACAGGGTTGTCCTTGTAAATCTGGACAATCTTTAATTACATCCTCAACAATAAGGTAAGCGTTTAACTCGATTATTTCAATTTTAAAGACTTATCCTTATAGACAAAAAGAACTACAACCAGGCAGCCCACGGAAGAAAATTGCTGAACGATTTAAATTCCTATGGTAACCAAATAATATTTTATTCTGATGAGAAACAATGGACTGTCGATAGATCCCACGACATCCAGAACGACATATGTTTAACCACAGAGAGAGGGTTTATATGTTGTGGCGTCTGCAGGATTATATTTTGGGATGGGGCTTAGTTTTTAGAACTCTATAGAAAAAAAATTGAAAAATAACAATATTTTGGAAAAAAAAATTCCAAATTAAATTTTTCTTAAAAAAAAATTCCAAAATCCACAGCTATTTACGTAAAATTTCAAAAATCTAAGGCTATTTTCAAAAAATTAAATTTTTAGCGAAAACATATCTTAAATTAAATTTTTGGAAAAAAATTTCAAAATCCATAGCTATTCCATGACGAATTAAATTTTTGGAAGAAAAACTTGTAAAATTAATTTAATTCAAATATTAATTTTTTGTTAAAAAAATTTCAAATATTTAATTTTCTAGTAAGAATACAAAATTCCTCAATTTTTGGGGATGGGAGCTACAGCCCCTCCATCCCGCCCTGTGTGGACGCCCCTCATGTGCCACACGTTTTAAAACCAAGTTTTCAGCTAGTACCATGAGAGGCCACTTTTGAAACCAGCAATGAAAAAACCATCTCCTCCAGTACACCTTTTGTGTGCATGTCAAGGTGAAGGCCTGCAGTGCCATCAAATCACCAAGTCCCATAAAGCTACTGTTAGCCATTTCTGGGTGGCAATGACAGAGTACTCCATCTGCAGCGGGTGTCAGGCCTTCTACCACCACCTGGAAGCCATTATTGCCGTTAAGGGTGGCTAAATTCATTACTGAGAAAGCTCAGACACACATTAATTTATAGTATTAATTTTGTTGAAATGTTCAGTTTTTAATGGACCACTCGGTCTGTTAAAAACATTGTACTAGAAGAAGTACTTTACATACTATCTGTGTTTCCAATTTCCAATATTTTTTATATATCTATATTAAATATCTTTTTAATTTTCTTTAAAATAATTATAATTTCCAAACAAATGTTTAAATTTGTGGGTAATGCGTGTAACAAAAGCATGAAAAACTTTGTGTTGCGGTTTAAAAAATAACTCCAAGCAACGCTAAGTACACACCTGCATAATCCAATACAATTACCAACATCATAACTCATGTCTTTAAATGAATGAATATTCCTGCTTAGGTTAGAACATCCATAATCCATTATGGAGAGTTACAGTGTTACTAATTAATGTATTTTAAAGCAATCTTTGTTATAACGACTTCATGGAACACCAATAACACAAAATAATTGACTCTTGCTTTGTCTTTATTAATAATATAATTAGTGATTGATAACTCTCTGTTTTCCCTAAAAGTATATTTCTATTTCACAATTCAGAGCGACACTTTGAAATTGGCCTGAATAAATAAATAACTGAGACATATACGCCATTATTGTCATGTTATGCAATTTTTTCATCAAATTGTGTTCTCTGTAGTTTGTATAAACGGCATTAAATGATTCTGGACTGTTGAAAAAATGATGAAATCCTACCCTAAAAAGTGAATAACACAGGTCGGTTCGTTGACATGATAAATATAATATTTCTTAAGCCAGGGTTTCCCAAACTTTACTATGCCAAGCCTCAGCTGAAAATGTATAAGTATAGGAGGTACCTATACTTATACATTTTTAGCTGAGGCACCCTTTATACGAAACATGTGTACCATGAATGTGTACACTAAAATCAATTTCCATTTCCCTAAAATTTAATTTTTTGTGAATAGCTCTGGATTTTTTAATTATTTTTCCAAAATATTATAATTATTATTTTTTTTTTTTTCAAAAAATTTCCAAAAATCAAACCCTAAAAAATGTTCTTCTCCTGTGGACGCCCCTGTCAGCGCATCACTTATAAAGAGTCTTTATACTAAAAAGTGTAATCCTTTATAGTGTAAATGTACAAAGAACTTCCTCTCAAAAAATATTTCTATAGCTATGACTCGGATTGCAAGGATGACTCAACCCCTCCGGCCTCCGTGCATGACTCATTGTTCCTTAAAGTTATATGAATCTATCGTTGATTATTTCATAGCTTTCACATCCCCGGCACAGCAACTTTCATGACCTAAGGAAAATATTTATTATGTGTATTACAAAGATAGATTTACAGTGCGATTGCGTGTAGTATAATGATTATTACTTAAGAAAATATTCAAAAAAAGAATATTTATAAATCTACTAATATAATAAGTACGGATTAACCTTATAAGGAGAAATCAAGACTGTCTGCCTTGAAATGACATATGTATAGGTACTTTTATACGTTTCTTTGTGAAATATAATTAGGTGAGGAAAAATTAATTTCGTATTTGTCTCTTTATTTTGATGCTTTATAAAAAGTGTTACAATCATTAGATTTCAGCCAAGTATGGTTTGTTCTGTTTGATAACTTATTGACAATGAGAATCCAACTTTATAAAGCCCTTTTCGTGAAAGTCCTTGTTCCTATTGCCAAAAAACTTGGACAACCAAATTTCACAGGTCTCCATTGAGGCCAAATTTGTTCCTCCAAGCGTGCTGTCCATAGACATAAAAAGATGGTAGTCACTTGATCCTAGATTTCGACTGTAGGGTGGATACATAAGAACTTCCCATCCGAGCTCCCGGAGCTTGTAGAGCGTAATGAAAGATGTATATGGCCCGACGTTGTCTTGATGAAGCACGATTCCTCTCCTATTCACCAATTCTTTTTGTATCCAGGGGTTTGCACATGTTTCAATGCGTTTTTATGATCGATGTTCTGCTCCTGGGCAATGCTACGATTGCTAATATGACGGTCTATTTTTATATTTTTCACGATTTTATCAACATTTTTGGCATCAAGGCTGCCAGTGCGTGGTGCATCATTCCACCTCACTACACCAGAAAAAAATTGCTCGAACCACTGTTGTCCAACACAAACCCAAAGAGTATTGCCCCCGTATACAGGGTGTGGCTTTAAAATTAAGATTTTTTTTAAACAGGTTTTTCATGAGAACCCTTAGTTGTACAGCTTTGAAGACCAGTTTATTAGATTCAAAAGACAATTTTGTATAAGTTCTGCTTACAAAAGCGTGAAAATGTCCTCCGAGTACGACCATCATGCAGCGATCATTGTCACCCTTTGTACAGGCCATGAGCCAAAGAGATCATCGACATTCTCAAGTTGTCCTCTGACACCTTGTAAAAAGTCTCAAAGGAGCTCAAGGGATGGGAACACCAGCAAGGAAGAAGGCAGGCGATCTGCATACAAAATTGGCTTTCGGGCAATCTGGGCATTTGCTGGTCTAAGGAAGTTTGGCCCCCTAGCTCCCCAGAATGCAATGCTTTGGACTATTTCGTGTGGTGCATCTTGGAGAGGGAGTCCAAGAAGCGTGCTAACAACAATGGCTTCTCTGAAAGCCTCCATTATTGAGGTTGTGTACAGTATGAATAAATATCACCTGCTCAAGGCGTTCAGCAGATACAGCGCCAGGTTGGGGGCCATGGTTGAGGCTGAGGGTGGTTGGATTGAATGATTAGGTTTATGGAGGGTCTTTACGTTTGTATATAAATGGATTTGTAAATATATCTAATGATTTAAGAAATGAAAAGGTTTATGTCCTAGTCTCGAAAATTCTTTATTATAAAATTGTACCCCGTGCATCTCAAATTTTCTTCGTCGTTTTTGACACGTTTTTCCTTTTCAGGTAGTGAAAATGTAAAATATGCCCAATTATTTCCTTTGATACCCCAATACTTGGCACACAATAATTCACACCTAACCCAGCCAAGTGCAATACTGTCCAAAAAGTGTTGTAGTATACACTCACACCTTTACAACCCCTTATCGTATGATCTGATATAATCCACAATGGACAGGAAATACGAAAATACTTTTTCCCCAACCTAATATTGACAAGATACAATATTAAGAGTAAATATTGTGCAATGACACATTTATTACTCAAATAAGTACAGCCATTAATATCCATATACTTCGTTATGATAAGTTTATACGCCTAAAAGATGTTCTTGAATTGGGATTCTCTTAGTTAAAAGTTATGTTGACAATCCGTCGTAAAGACGGATATATATAATATGTCTATTTTCTTTACTAGAGTCATAATGCTTTAAGTATAATGTATTTGGCAATTCTTCTCTCTACGTCCTGTACTGTTCCATTTTGCTTTTTAGAGGTCAGCGAGTCATCCCGATCAGTACTGCGTCGGTGTTTGTTTTTTAAGGCATAAGATACTCTAATGAAATTTTACATTTTTGACAACGCCATCCCTATTCCTTTTTTAAAAAGAATAATTTTTGTATAGATCAGATAGATAAAATCAATTTTCAAACAACCACAACTGAACAACACACCTCTAATGAATTGTTATTGAGTCACCCAAACTCATGATTTGTTGAGTCAGCTGATTATGACGTGTCTTTCCTCTCCGTTTCTCAAAGATTAACTTTCGTATTCCACAGAATTTATTTTATTTTACTCAGTGAGGAACTCCATCGTTAAAACTGGTGTCCCATGTTTTGCCAAGGCTCGTAGGCTCAGTGTGCCAAAGGTAACCTTTCTCAAGTATGAAGTCCAACTCTTGCTTGACACCGGAGTACTACGGCCTTCCTCTTCTCCTTATTCTTTGGTGGTGCAGAAAGTAGAGAAGTCAAACAGAGGGTTTCTTAGCCAAGCCCTCCTTTAATTTCATCATACACCACGTTAGTTTTGAGGGAATATTCCCTTTAAAAATGATGTTGAAGTTATCCAGAGCCTTGTCCCTCCAAGATCTGGGAAGGAACATCAATCTTTATTCGGCATTTTAAATACTATGCTAGTTTTGTTCCCAAATAAGCGGAACATACAGGCAAACTACACCCTTTGCGATGCAAATATGTGACGTTTAATTAGGGATGTGAGAAATCGAGAGTCTTTCAGCAAATCAAATTGGCTTTATCAAAGCAAGCCATGCTATCCTTCCGCCTGGAGAATACAACCTTATCCCTCACATTTGATGCTTCATTGATGGGCGCTTCTATTGAGCAATGGGATGGAAGTTTATGCACACCGTTGGCGTTCTGGTCGAGAGCCTACAACTCAGCTCAACAAAAATATTCCGCGTTCGACTGGGATCTCCTTGCAGTTAAAGAAGGAATATCCCCCTTTAGATGACCGCTAGAAGGTGCCGCTTTCACAGATTTATATGACTATATACTGTTAACAACTGCACTGGAATTGAAGAGCCCATCGTGGACTCTTTGGTTTCTGTACCATGTGTTCCAAAGAGTGTATTTTCTTCACGTTATCACATATTTGGAGAAGTTCCTAGGCTTCCAATCTCCATGAGAGCGGAAACAGAGACTCCCAATGATAAAATCTTGCTCCAGAGGCTTTAAGATATTAAATACGCCCCACCGGCAGTAATTCCCAAACTTACAGCATCATCCTGATCAATTATGAGTATTTTAATGACTACTTAGAGGCTGGTCTCAGTACTTTTTCTACACCCAATGTGCGAAGTAATTGATATACTAAGAAATTGATATGTGAGAGCAAAAAATACTATAAGTGTATTTTTATTATATTCGAATTTCTTATATAGATGTGACTGTCTTTTATTATGGATTTTTAAAGCCATGAACAACCAAAGTAAGCGATAATTCTACTATTAACGGGAAATTTTAACACAACGACAATCTTTTGGTTTATATGAGTCTATAAACAAAAAAAAGAGCACAAGTGCCAATCGTTTTTCCTTCTTTTTTTTAAATTACAAATCTGTATTTGGTCTTTACAAAAATCCCATCCTTACTCCTTGCCACCTATACCAAATGTGAATAGAAGTTATGTGTTTGCCTCTGTTTTTTGTTAGTCATCAGGATTACGCCAAAATTTACAAAATGATTTTGATCAAACTTTTAAAAAAGATAACATATGGTCACAGTAAGAGGCCATTGGATTTTGAGAGTTGAAGCTCAAAAATAGATGTAATAAAAATCTAAAAAATTGCATGATCGACCTTTTCTATGGAAGACCATGAAGGGCGAGGTTTTGAACTCTATCGAGTGCTCAGTCCAGTCTTTTCTGCTTCTTGGCTCCTTAATTAGTAGGTTGTTATTGTATTAACATCTCTCTCTCTCTCCGAAAGAAAAGTACTGCCTTTTATTTGTGCTTGTTCATGGATGACTCAATTATTAGGGATTTAATACAGATAGTATCATAAGAGTCATTCAATTTAAGAAAAACATTTGAACCATATATTTTGTAGCGTGTTATTTCGCATTTAGTTGTTTCTTTTAGTGATTTATTGATTGTCTCGGACAAAAAACACTTGAAAAAAGGTCAACGATACTTTAATTGTGTCTTTACCTGATACAAATTGAGTAATGTGGAAGAAATGCGATACATTTATCTTATCAAGCCTGTAAAAGTGATTTACAAATTATTTTATGCATTAAATGCATACAATGTTGCAAAACAAATACAAAGAAAAATATGTATTTGCAAATTTATCTATTTACTCGGCTCGTATGAATTAGTGATGCCAACAAGTCGAGTTTTACTCAGCTTAAACAAACCCAATACTTTATTTTTATAAGTCTAAGCAAGACCAAGCTTTCAGTTTAGTATGAATGTTCCCTTCTAAGCTTGAAAGACTAAACCTAATAATAATAGATAACTGCCATTATTTGAATATTGAGAGGGAAACTTTTCCTGCTCCAAATTACCGGAAAAAAGCTTCATGTTCCAAGACCTAAATTCTTCTTTATGTCACTTATTCCATCTTTGAATGAGTAAAAATAATTAATGACGATGATTGGATGTGCCACATATGATGTCAAATCTTATTCATTATGGGAACTCTTATTTGAACCTCTAATTTCCTCAATTTTCATCGGCGATCTCAGTTAATATTAGGGGCGATGGCATTTAAATCAAATTCAATTTTTAACCTACTTTTTCGATGCAACAACATATTTTAAACACTCCAAATTAACTATATCTAAATTAATGTAACCTCTCTTAGAGAGAAGGAAGTATTTTAGGCGGCAGAAGGCCTGACATCTGCTGTAGATGTAGTCATCTGTCATGGCATCCCAGTGCTGGCTGAAAGTCACTCTGAGGGTTCATGTGTTTGGAGGAAATGCACTGCAGGCCATCCTCTCAACATGCACCCAAAATGTGTTGTTGACGGCTGAAGGGATGGCAAAAGTGTCCAAAAAGAATTTAAATTAGTCTTGCAACAGAAGATATGGGGTTCATTCATTGCCGGTGTCAAAAATGGTATTTCCACCGTCACAAGACTCTTTCCATCAAGTTTTTGAAAGCTCATCGGACAGTTTGGTGTGAAACCCCCACGATCTCTTACATAGGTTCTCATGGCCTTGAGGAGATTGGTCTGTTTTCTTGATCTCTCCCGGATCCAGTTTGATCTTTTAGACAAAGCCCTTCTTCCTATCGCATGTTTCGGAATTGTTGACGTGGTAGACGGTGATACTTGAGATGCTAAACGTCAAGGAGTGCACTAATAGAATTTTAACGATCACGTTCAAATATCATTTTCTGGACTTGTATGTACATAAGCTAGAATGCTCTTTTTTTTTTTTTTTTTTTTTTAAATTAATTGTTTGTGTTTTAATATATCGAAATATGAATTAATTTCAATCTCTCAACCTTTATTAATTATTGTATAAGTAAGTGTTAATATTTCAATAGACTACCCGGTACAACATCCATTGAATTTGGCAACTTGAGCTCTCATGTATAAATAATTATTTATACATGATTGTGATACAGTTAAAAAACTTACTCTTATTTGATAAGTGTCCCATCTTTCTTCTCAAGAAACAACAACAAAAATATTCAGCAACTCCTGTGCTCAATAATTTATTCAATAGTGATGGGCAAGTGGTCACATGAATGACTATATCGTAAATCTTTCGTCCAGTTAATAATTATAAAAAAAGTCTGCAAAAATTATTTAGTGCATAAATCAATTATTGTTCAAAATTTTATCTAAATATAGTTCTCCAGACACTTATGTTGTAAGATTTTTAATCTGGTATAACTGGGAATTTTACAGAGTGGGGATCCAAAACATGCAGTACCCCTTTATTTATCCTTCTGATTTTTGAAAAAAGTTAGCAGAAACAAAAATTGACAGATTTTTGATATAAATAAAATTTGACCCTTTTTTCGTGAACTTATAAAGGTCAAATTATTATTATTATTTTTTTTTTTGCAAAATACAGGGTTGATTTTATTTAGTTGTGCACAGCTTATGATTTCCAGTTTTTCAAGGGTATAATTTAAAGGAAAGGTTTAGTGGGGATATTTATTTTACAAAATCATCTGAAAATAGTTCTTGGCACAATGTTGATTAAATAAGTGAGCCCTCAGCTCTCATAATTGTATCAATACAAGGCCTAAATTCCTTTCAGGGCTTGACTATGACGTCAAACGCCAGCTTGGTCAACTCCTTCTTGATAGATTCCATCTAGAAACTGAAAACTCCTGTGAGGAGTAGCACACAACCTCTCCTCCAGACGTGCCTAGATAGAGTAGTCTAAAGGGGTCTCTTGAGGAGATGAGGGCTGCCCCATGGTTAGATTCCAAAAGTTCGAAAAGTTGTATCTCAGGAAGATGTAGATCTTAGTGGCGCGATGACATGAAGCTCCGTCTTGCGTCAATACAAAGTTGTCCCTGAACTTTTCTTTGGCGCAAGGTAGTACTTTTTTATCGAGAAGTTCGATATAAAGGGTGATTCAAAACGCCCGGTTTATGGATTGTAGAAATAAAACACATAAAATATTATATTATGGTCAAAACTTTATTATGAACCGAAAAAACAATCCTTTACAATTATTTCTAGAAAATAATCCCCTTCATATGTTGGCCGCAACTGCCCTTTAAATGGTCCATCTTTTGCGTCAATTTTCGATGACGCGTTCGAGCATTGTGACCGTAATCTCACGAATAACTCGCTCAATATTTGCTTCCAATCCTTCAATCGTCACTGGTTTATCCACATTTAACTTTGCTTTTACGTATCCCCAAAGAAAAAAGTCCAAGGGTGTGATATCACACGATCTTGGTGGTCAATTCACTGGGCCAAAACCTGAAATTAATTGCTCACCAAAGTTATGTCCAAATAATTCCATTGTTATGCGCTGTGTGGCAAGTGGCACCGTCTTGTTGGCACCAAATATCGTGGAAACCATGTGCTTCAATTTGAGGTACCAAAAAGTCTGTTACCATGGCGCAATGACGTTCGATCGATTCTTCACGATCTTCGGCTACACTCTCGGATAAGTCCGCAATATTTTCTATGCTGTGAGCTGTACGTGGCCTACCAGACGACGGGACATCCCAAAGAGTTGCTGCCCCTTCAAATTTTTCGATTATTTTGCGAATTGTGGGATTCTGAAGCTCGATTATGTGGGCCATAAGTTAGGCGTAATTTGCGGAAAACATCTTTCACAGAACGCTGATTTTCATAGTACAATTGAACAATTTGTACACGTTGTTGTGGCGTATATCTTTCCATGATGAAATTTAAAAACAAATACTGAGTGAAAACGACGTATGAATTTGACAGAACTCGCACGCGCCTGTTAAAAAATCCCTACTGGAAAAAACCGCTCGTTTTGAATCACCCTTTACGAATATGGACAGGAAAACTTGGCCTGTGCTAGCCCCTGTATTTTTTGTTGCTAAGACATGTCTCACTGAAGCTGAGACATTGACTGGATGTTCGGTAATGAAAAAGCAGCTTTTCTGCTTATTCACAGCGGCGGCAATGGTGAAAAATTGGTCACCAGAAAGGACCAAAACTTTGCCCAAATTTTGCTATGAAAAAATAAATATAATACAAAATATATTAATTAGGGCTGGTACAGTTCTGGCTAGTACCGCAGTTCTTTTCAGCACGTTTTTACTCTCGATGCTGTACGTATATATAATCAAATATGATAAATTTTTGGTTATTTTATTTTTTATGATTCACTAGAGTAGGTTTGCCCGGTGTTCCCGGGACAATAAGACATCAAAATTTGTTTAATATATATATAAAAGATCGTTATATTTTAGTATTGGTTTTATAAGTATGAGTATACTAAGGTAGCTCTGCCTTAGATTTAACTTTACACGATACATATTACGTAGTCGCTCATTTTCATTATATGCTAAGAATAGGGACGGTGTTCGCTTTAATGGCGGGGTTTACTCACTGGTACCCTTTACTTACGGGACTTACAATATATCTGGCTATAAGAAAGGCCCAGTTTATTCTAATATTTATTGGCGGGAATCTAACCTTCTTTCCGACACATTTCTTTGGCTTGGCTCGGCGTTTTTAGGGATATATAGGCACTCTTCTTTCACGCAATTTGGAAGTAGTTGCTTAATTCTGGGTCACTCGCTGAACTCACAGTCTCACAGCTGCTCCCCTGAGCATCAAGGAAACCTCCTTATATTCCAAAATACAGCCTGGCTCTCAAGTGGTTCAAGCGAATTACTGTGCCAAAATACAGTTTAAATTCTACTGCTACAGCGCCGCTTCTAGCCAAAAAGAAACCCTTCTAATATGTTATAATACACTCCTGTCCACTGCTGCTAATACTTGAGCTGTTGGTCCCTGAGGTGGTTTAAATTCTTCCGCCGCCTCTTCATTGAGAATATAAAAAAAACCTTCTAATATCCAAAGTGCACCACGGCTCTGAGGTTGTACAGGTGAAGTACTGGGCCAAAATATGGGTTAAACTCTACCA
Organism: Lepeophtheirus salmonis; assembly: GCF_016086655.4. Lineage (NCBI taxonomy): Eukaryota > Metazoa > Arthropoda > Copepoda > Siphonostomatoida > Caligidae > Lepeophtheirus > Lepeophtheirus salmonis. Next base: position 21,671,750 of record NC_052139.2, read on the forward strand.
CTGCCATGTTTCTAGGGACCAATCAACCCTTTTAATATTCTATAATTTACCCCAGCCCACGGGTTATGCAGGTGAAGTACTGGGCCAATAGATGGTTCCAAACGGTTTTCTGACTAATCTTCAGTTCCTGGGCAATGGAATAAATGCTCACATCCCGGTCCAATTCGACGATTTTCATTATTTTATCGATAATTTTCGACTTCCATGTTACCATGTTTCCATGTTACTTTAGAACCATTACTTTTCTGTCGCATTCGATACTGTATTGGGTCCATAAACAACACAAAAAAATCTGGGTACCTTCTCCACCTTTTCACCTTGGTCGATGTGTATCGACTTCTCCCTTTTTTTTTTTACTTCCATTTTATAACGCTATAACACACAACTGGCTTCACCAAACACAAAACTACCAATGAACTTTTTTTAGATGTATGCTTAACCTTTTATTTAACACCTAATATTACACCCTACAGAACCACGTACCATGAGGTGTGTACTATGGTTCGTACCGGACCGTATGATTTAGGGTACCGTCCCATCCCTAATATGAAGTTAGTATTTTATAAATCCCACCATAATTCCATGAACTTTCCGCTCTACAGAGTTTTTTATTTTGTACTTGTTAAGGTTTTATCTTTAGATACTGGCTTTGTGAAAGAAAGAAATTTCATCAGTTTGATCCCAATCTATATTTACAACATTGTCAGGCTTGACATTTTTCACTGTGTGTGAGGGGGGGGAATGACCCTTCCCATCATTTTCTTATTTCAACTTATTGTCATTGAATGAATGTTTGTTTAGTAATGAATTGAGAAGTGCAAACTAGTGATGATACTCGGTTTTTTACTTTCGGTTCTGTCTTAAGTGATTTTTTTTTTGACCGATATTTAATCATTTTTAAATGTGGAGCAATTTTTTAGGTCTCAGTCTATTTTCTCCACACTCCGGATGTGATTACATAGGCGAACATTCAATGTCTACAAATGAATTCAAGCCAAAAAAGGAATTTATCTTTAAGCGCAGAATACAAAAGTGATTGCAGTTTTTTACTCAATCATCTTAAGTCTGAAATATTTGAGATTATAGTAATTCGGTATAATAATCTTTCTGTCATTTTTAGCCTTACAAAATCCCCAAATTAAAAGTAAGATTAATAAAACTTTGTAACAGAAATTTTTATTGAACCTGTATCTTATTCTGAACTCGATATATTTCCATTTTTAGGGTGAAATACGATGAAATACGATGAAAAACGACACTCTTCTCACGTATTAATAAGACATAGTGATGATAAATATCAGAGCTTATATTATAGATGAATTATTCAATGCATCATTTGAAAAAAATATGTATATATATCTGATTTTGAAATATTAAAATTCTCTAATGATCGTCAATGGATCGCTTTATATTTTCGATCTTAAGCTCATTCCCAAGGAAGGAGTCTACTCTACTCCCTTATGAGGTCTGGTAGTTTTCATCGAATGAATTCTCCTTCCTAGTAGAATTCGGAATCCGGATTCGATTATCTCTTGAGATGGATGATCAAGTTAGAAGTATTTTCCTTCGATTCCCTAGATCTTCTTTTTACGGAAATTACGTTATAAAATTGCATTGAAATCGGAAAAAATATGATAATAATACAAACTAGTGTTAAGATTAGGACAAACACCAATTTTTTCCCCCGGTTTGGTCTTATGTAATTTTTTTAAACCGATATTTAACCGTTTTTAAATGTGGAGCGATTTTTTTCGTCTCAATATATGAGCCGCTTTTCTCCCCATTCCTGATTTATGAGTTGTACAAATAGGATTTATGCATGTCACTTAACTTCATATGACGTTATTTTAGGTCGATGTTCACAATCTTTGGAACACAACTGACGTCATAAACCTTTCACGTATATAACTGGTTTAAACCAAATATTATACATATAAGACGGATCTTATTATAACAAATTCAAACCGATTTTTTTATTTGACCGATCCTGACCGAATTTCGAAATGTTAAAAGTTATTCTTGTCAGGACATTCGCCTGAAGGAGTGCAACGTATTCCCTTGGTCAATGCAGGCGTCACCTTCTACGGAAACATACACCCTTGATCTTCATTTCTGAGAGTAAAAAGGTCAATCAAAGTGCCCATATGGAAAGGATAAAGTCCCAAGTACTTCCATGGATCCAGCAATAGAACAAGGAAGTGACTTGCTTGCGTCAAGCATGACGGAGCACCTTCACATACTGCAAAGTCTGTGCAATAATCGTACCAAACGTCTTTCGAGCACTTTTGAAGCAAGGAAATCTTCCCCAGATCTCAACATAATGCACTTCTTCATATAGTCCATTCTGGTGAGGGAGGATAGTGTCACTTCCTACCTCAGCATCGATATTTTGAAGGCCGCCACAGTGTTCACATGGGCAAAAATTGTCGGAGTAAGCCATGACTTATCAAGTGAGAGGAGGGTATCGACCGCTAACAACAAAATACATAGGGTATTTTGTTGTCAGCGAGGAAACGCCGTGTGAGATATAAAAGTGAAGTTCGAACTTATAACTTTATAAATATATAAAGACGTTGAATTCATAAATAATTCATACTTCAAAATTACTGGCGTAACAAATGTTCACGGAAAAATACCTAGTCATGAGTAATTGAGTAGTACCATCAATTACGTTTCGTTTACTCCTTCAACCTTACAAAATTTTCATCTTTAACGAAAAATCAAATTAATTGAGGACCATTCTGCCGTCTAGTGGAAATCCAATATTATAGTAACGGCGAAACCCCTTGAGCCCATGTGAATATTATTATTTCATGAATAGTTCACCTCGTCAAATTACATTTTTGTTCCAATAGATAACTTAAATATCATATAATTGAACCAATATTATTTCTTTAATACATTTTTCAGCAGAGGAAATAAATAGAACAAAGGGAGGACTTTCATATCTACAATAAAATAGTGAGTCCGATAAATATTCTGAAAGAATTAAATTGTCCTCAGAGTTGTACCAAATCCCTGATTGAATCTAATGATTTTGGACTAATAGGAAATAGCGGATCTTTTGGTATCTATCACTTTGTTGGATCACATCACGGAGTTTCTCTTTCCCAAAATAAAGTCCATATCATGATGCTCCATATATATTTACATCATTCGTATACTACTGAGTTGATTGTTGGCTCAAAATTTAATGCTTCAAGTTCAATATTACAGATGGTATCAAAAATATTCAGCAATTTACTATTTCCAGGGAATGTCAATTAGGATAATGTAGATAAGATGTTTATGGATATCACATCTGATGTTGATCAAGGTTAGAGAATGGATCCGGATATAAGCGTTAAATATCTGGAGAAATATGCACGAATATCTTATTGTCCTTGCTTATTTTATTACGTACTTTCAAAAACGAAAGAGTTCCTTCCATTGTGGAATTCTATTAATTAAACTATACGTTAAATGAACAAAAATCAAAGGATTCAGATATAATGGCTTATCTCTTTGAGAATCTTATTCATTGCTATAATCTCTACAGTCCTCATAAGAATCAATATGTGTTAATATTGACCTATAGTTGCATGCTTTTGGAGTAGAGGAGAAGATATGATTTATGTTCTAATGATAAACTTGTTAAAAAGAGGTAGTATAATACAACAGAAAATAAACTCAATAAATTAATGAATAGTGATAAGTTAAAAGTAAAACGCTTTGATCCAAAATAAAGTGTAATTAGGATTCAATAGTTGTTTTTAAGAGGTATCTACGTATCTATAAAAATAAATATTGTGGTATAAACTTCAAATAACATACCAACAAAAATGCATCAAAAAAATTGTCTAGATGAGATGTCCATTTTTTATTTACTTTAAAAAATTCCCTAATCGAAATTCACAAAGAAAATTGCAAAAAACTTTATGGGACTTGTATTGCAAAAAAAGTTAATAGCATGTTTTGGAATTGTAAAAGAAACACAAACCTACCAATATTTTTTTTTTCGTACTTGCAAAAACAAAGTTATGAAGAATAATGTTTTCGAAAAAATAACACTAGAGAACTGGTTCATTTTTGCAAATATTGCATAAATTTTGTGGATAAATGTTCCGGAAATTGAAAATGCTCAGATTAATTATTGCATCGGTATTTTTTTGTGCAAAAAGCATCGTCTTGTGACATTTTTTGTTAAAAAATTGAAAATTGACGTTTGGAAAAAAAGAGAGAAAATAGTAAAAAAAATGAAAAATTATTGAGAAAATGACAGATATTTCAGTTAAACATTAATTTTTATTTAGCAAATTTATATGCAAACCAATCTACAGACAAATTTTTACGTACTTTATTCTAATTACTAATCCCATATTCCATCGGAAGTTCATCTTTTTGCACCTTAAATAAACGAAATTGCAATTTTTTATCAATTTCTTTTTTCTTTTTTTTTCTTGTCCATAACTTTTTTTGATTTTGATTAAATTTAGAAAAAATAGTTATTCGTAAAGTTGTATTCGAAACGCCAATCACTTATTGATAAATAACACAACACCCTATCTAGACTCCTTGAGCTGCCAAAAACGGTTTTTGAGTTTTGGGTATAGCATTAGCACTCTTATATGCCCTCCCAAAAAAATTGGAACCCCCGTTTTAGCCTGTCCACACTCAAAATAGAGACCCACGCCAAATTACAGCCTCCTAGGTTCAATAGTGTGGGAACGTATAAAGGATATCTACACACATGATCTCTCTTATATATACGGATTAGACATGATTGATTATTTTTATTGGGCAAGACTCTTGGATTGACTCACAAACATTTGCATAGTACAAGCCAAGAATAGCGATTTCCACTTCGTTATAATCAAGGATGTGTCAGAAGAAGAAGAGGTAGTTGGCTGTGTAGCGTCAAACCACTGAGGGGATTCGGGCAGGTAGTCAAAGATATGGAGTCGTTGGAGAGTGCGAGGAAAACTGTGAAGCTTACTACAGTTGAAGCAATCAGAAATTGCAATTGAACGATGGTTTCAGGAAATTGTACAACTCATATCTTGATTATTGGCAATATTTAGTTATAATTAATATTATTAATGTATTATTTCCTAGTAATATTATTTAAGTTGATACTGTAGAATTCAAAAAGTAAATTTGGTTCTTTTTTATCTTTATATTTATTTCTTTAAAAAAATAATAAAACCAAATATTAATTACTATTTTATAAAAATTACCATTTTTAATAATGAATCATAGGAGAGTAACGACCACAGGATCCAGGGAAAGTCCTGATAAATTAACTTTAAATAATCTAATGTTGTGTGAGGTTGCGATATATTATGTTTAAACTCTACTCGGTCAAACTAGATACAGATAAATAGTTTTGAATTAAATAACAGTTTTGTTAACTAAAATGGAAGCCAAGAGAGATGCTATAATCAAGGAGTATCAACTAGCCATCTTGAGGAACCTGAAGAGCCTATAGGTGATCCCCCTGCCCATCAAGAGAACCATTGAAAGGTACGAGGAGACTCAATCTATCAAGAAAAGATCCAGATCAGCAGACTTCCGGCATTGGACAAGGCTAAGGGTGACCATTTTGAATGAAAGTTATGTCATAAGTTACAACATACTGGATCAATGAAACCACTTTACCAATAAACAAAATAAACTTTTTTAATCCAAGAATTTCACAATGAAAGAAAGATTGAGAATCACGAATTCCTGTTTGGTAACACTCTTCACTTTGCTAAATGCATTCCTTCACTTATTTGGTGAGTTACTGCTTACGTAAAATAGTTCAGTGTCATTCTTATTGTAATGAATGATAGTCATTCTATATCGATGGAAAAAAGTCGACAAGTGATTGGACCAGCCTGATATCCTTACGAAATTATACGTCTTCAAATGGATTAGTTTACGGTTCTAAAAAATTTGGATCAATTTTCGAACGTGGAAATCACTTTAAGATCAACGATCAAAGACTTAAAAATGATGAAAAAAAATGTAAAAATCTATTACCAAAATGGCCATTGGAATGATAAAGTCGGCTTAAATGTCCTGACATAGTTATTTTTTTAATGAGTCCCTATATTCGTATTCGGTTCTACATATATTTAAGAGAACAAACCAAAATGATAAAAGAGATTAAAAAAGTTACATATCGTTTCAGTAGTCGTAGGTTGTTCATGAGAGAAACATCAAAATAAATTATTTTCGAAAAAAAATTGATTATCATTTTAGTATAATCTTTTTCCTTATAAAATCGATGTTTTTTGATATTTTAAGCTAATAAAATCAAGTTTTTTTGGGGGATTCTTAAAGCTAAAGCATTATTCAGTTCATTTTAGATTGAAAATATTGGTATGTGATGTCATTTTTTGTAACTATAAGCAATTGCTTCATTTTCTATAACTTCCTCTGAAAATTAATGGAAATTTAAGACTAGAATATAATATAAATTTCAGTTGCTCCTCTGACAGAAAAAATCAATAATTAAAATTAAATTTAGAACAAAAAGTGTATAAAGCAACAAAAATTTAAGAATAGTGTACAAAATAATTGTCCAATCTAATTGAAAATTGAAAGTCCAAATGAATAAATATTTAATGAAAAGAGTAATTCATTATTGCCATAAAACCTTTATTTAATTTATATTTTTGATCATTTATAATTGCATGTAAACATTTTCTGTAAATGTTAGTTTTGATATTTATTGAGTATATGTATAATAGAAAAAGTTGTCTAATCTTATGTCGTACTCGTAATTTTATGTAATTTGAATTAGTTGTTTAAGCTAAAATGAACGTATTATGTTTTTAAAAAATAATGTTATCATTGAATAATGATTTTATTTGGTTTTATCTACTTTCAATCTAATGAATTCAAGTTGTTTAAGGCATCAATTGTAGTTACATAAGGTTAACACAAGGTTGCACTCAAGTTTAAAAAAACAAACATTTATTAGATTCAAATATTCAAAATGAGGCCTTTGATAGGCTTGATATTAGATCTAAATTATTTTTAAGAAAACTGTGATTTATGAATTTCATGAATAGAGTTATAATTTGGGAGCAGCAATAAATGTAAATGTCTTTGTTCTTTGTCGTAATAGCGAGGGAAATAAAAAAATATATTTGATGTATATTTTTAGCAAACACATGTTACAAAATCTGCTTCTAAAAATTATACGACTATAGAAAATGAAACATGTACTATCTAATAAGGAACCTTACATATAACTACAAGAGCAACAGTGCATTAGTTTGATTTCGAAAACATTCGAGTATAGTTAATCTTTATTTTATTTTTTTTAAACAAGACCTTGACCATTTGTACCAAAATGGATATGATCAGACATAAGAGTTTATATGAAAGAATGGAAGAAGATACCCTTTTAACGCCTAAAAATACACGTAGAATTGTTATAATTGTCTATGGAGCCACATTCTTAATCTCACATCTCATATGCTTCCAAGAACTCTTTTTCAATCTTTATTCAAGCCTTACTTTGCATTTAAAGACTTTTGGAGACTATGAACAATGTCTTGAAGTGGTGAACATTCCCCTCATTTGTGAAAAATTTGGGAAGAACATTTCTCTTTACGGTGTGACAGCCTGGCATTCAATTGGAGTCCTTGTGAACTTTGGATTGGTTGTTGGATTTTATAAGGAAAAGTCTGGCTTTGTATATCAGTGGCTAGTTTATATGGTGCTCATCATTGTCCTGAATGGAGTTTTTGTGGCGTATACCTGGCGGGAATTGAATTTGTTGTGTATTGCCTTTGGGCTCCTCAATTTGATATTTGTTGTTCCTATCTGGTTGTTTGTTGCAAATGAGTGGCGAACTCTTCAAAAGGACAAAAGGAATTCCAATTTGGACTTAAAGTCACCAAATATGTAAAGCAAATGATATTCACTCTACATATTCATATTAACATAAAGTCATTGAATGAAAAATTGTATTAATCATTTTTTTTTTTTAAATATACGAGTTGTTATAACAATTATTTAAATGATTTTATTTTCTGGATGCCCATTCGGACGTTAATTTATAGGACACAAGTTGTGTCTTATAAAATTTGTCTTACTTGGCGAATATTTCAGGGTATATCATAATAAATGCTCAAGGGTAGTCCTTCTTCCTGAATCCATATAACAGTAACTAATTTATGTTCAATGACGTGTCAATATTGTTTAGAAATAATCTACAATAAGATTTATGCAACACTTTAACATTTCATGTGAAGTTTTGTGCACATGTTAACAGCTTTGAAACAAACATTAAGTCATCAAAAATGAATTCATAGAGTCCATTTATACAGAATGTTTCTTTGAGACCAATCTAGACTGAACATATTTAAAGGACCGAATTAGTTCGGTTCAATGAAAATCGTAAGATTATCAGACTGGTCTAGGATTTCCGACCCACACCCAACACAAATTGCAACCTCTTCACTTCATTGATGAAATATACGTATAAGGAATTGTAATTGACGTCTCTCACTTCCTAAATCATATATTGAACCTCTGTGTTTCATCAAATTAATTAACTTTTCGAATAATAGATACGTTGTGTTTTCATTGAAATATCAAATTAGCATTGATTATATTTGTGTGTATATATCAAACACATGTACAGTACCCTATGATAGTGTTATTATTATTTTATTTTTTTTAAATAGCTACATACACTAGAAAAAAATATACTTGTGCGTTTTTGTTTGTTCTTTTTTCTGCTATTTTTGTGGTTGGAGGCTTTTCGGAAATTTCGTAAATTTTTCAAATGTTTGATGCATTCATGTTAGTATTAGATTTTTACCATAATTTTCACCCAGACAGCATTGATTTGTAATTGAAAAATCCTTTTTGCCAATAGCTTCCCTTTAAATAGGTTTGCCAACTCAAAAAAAAAAAAAAAATATTTGAAATCTTTGTTCCAGCTTTTACATTACTTTATTTCTATGAATTAAGGGATTTGTCATGATCGAGTACACTAAACTGTAAAATCTTTCAAACGTCATAAATATAAAAATATGATAAATTATAAACTTCTAAAGGTATAAATAATTATATTACATGTTGTATTTTCAATGAAAAGATTATTGATTTTTTTTTATTAAAATCCTTTTAAAAGAGCGAAAAAATCGCTCGAATTTCCCCTCATTTATATAAATTTGTATTACTTTTTGAGTTCTATGAGAGTTAAAGAATAATTTAAAAGATTACAAGAAAAACTAGAATATTTTTTTAAATGTAAGTATCTAAAAATAATAACTTTTGCACAGTACTGTATTCTGTAATTCATAAAAATCAATTCTCTGGATGTTTAAGGAAGTTGTGTTGTTTTATTGGAATACCATATTCTGTTTTATCACAGATTTTGGTGAAGGTTATACTATTAACCGATTGAACATTACGAACAAATGGCGTGGAATTCCGTTGATAAATTGGTCATACCTTCCTTAATATTGAAGCTAGAGATAAGATTTTGGTATCAAAATGTCTTTTTCACCGTTATCTATTAGATAAAACAGGTTGAAAAGGGACAAAAATTGAATTGGATTTTTTTGTAACATACATACATAAAGAGTTGTCATGTTCAAATACGAGTGAAAAAATGAGCGCTGCTCATTTTTCATTGAGTGGGAGTGCGTTTATTAACTTACAAAACGAGCAGGAGCGCACTCACAAAATTAGTAACTGAGCAAAGCACGCTCATGATTTCTTGAGCAGACTAACGCTCTGAACTAGTGCTATTCACACATTTACAACACTAGATACTAGAACTGCGGAGTCGGAGTCGAACTCGCCTAGAGTTCGGGCTTTAGCCCGGACTCGCTAGTGGTTGGGTAACTCGTGAGTCCGAGTCCGGATAAACCTTTGTGGTCTGTAACCTCGAAGAAAACAACAACACAATCATGGCTATCGCGGCAAATTTTAATTTCCCTTTATATTGCCTTTCGGTTCTCGTGCCAAACATTATTAAAACATTGACATCAAACTGATCATTCCATTAATATAGGGAGGATATATCTAAGCCATATGCATGTAACTTGGTACGCCAGCTTTGTGCAAAAAAAAATTACCTTCTAGATCTGTTTGTACGAAATTATTTACGGTCCTTCGCATCGTTGGTTGAAATCATGTACTTTTTTTCTTTTTTTTGAAAATTTTTTTTACAAAAATGTCATTATCCAAAGCTATGATCATCTTTGGTTGATTAACTCATTTCATATCTGAAAGGTACATATTCAAAGCTTATTTGCACGTTATTCTTTCATATTACAAATTTTTGCCTACTAAAAATATAGCTTCAGACGATTTTTTCAGTGCTTAGAGTGTTTTTAACTAGACTCAACAAGTTTCTATGCGATTGGCTCAACCCTCCACTCTCCTTGAGTTATAATTTTGGACATTTAAATACCTGTTTGAATGGCAATAAAAAGTTCTACTTTGTAAAACTTGAAAAGGGTTCAATTCAACTTTTTGTTTTTATATAAATGTCTAAGGACATTTGTCTCCCATCCCTAGACAAAGGGAACAGCATATGTTAAGCTGTTTGTGTAATTGAGCTTGAAGTCTCTTTTTGTCAAGTTTAGGATACGGTGTTGTGTTCTTTTTTCACAAAGACCTCTACGTTTGATTATTTGCTCCAACGGAAACTCGTCAAACAAACTATTTGTTAAAAGATGTATAAATTAGTAAATAAACACAAATTTTACTTGATTGTGTTACATGAGTTGTAGTAAAGAAACAAGAAGAAAAAAGATACAAATTGATATTATAATCTCAAGCGATAATTCTCTGAATATACAAAGTGTTTGCTTAAACATACGAAAAGATAAACCAAATATACATACTATCTAGACGGTTAATTATTAAAAAGTTTGTTTTAAATCTGTAGTATCTAGGAAAGCTAGCCAACGGAAAATTTGTGGTCAATGAAAAGTAGTTTCGAATTCTTTGTAGAGTAGCATATGAGGCCGAATGTGAAGGACCCTGTAGATTATTTGGTAGTCTGTCCATGACTTCAGCTTTTTTTTTCTTCTATCTTTTAAATAGACGTCGTTTGGGGGGTAAGAATAAATCCCAAGGGTCTTACCTCCATGCAAAAACTTATTGAAAATCTTTGTTAGAACGTCCATAGTTATGAATCGGGTCCTTTTTATCGTGGATTTTGGGTATTTCATGTCTAATTCCTTTTCATGTATTGAGTCAAGGTATTGAAGAAAGCTTGGGAAATTACATGTGAACGTACAAATGTCAGTCTTGATGTTGTTCATATATTGATTTCCACAGGCCAACAAAGCCCTTTTTTCATACATTGGTTGATAGTTAAGCTTTGAAGATCACATTGAGTATGGAAGTTGCAAGTTAATGGAAGTCTTTTCTCGCCTGCTTTATCATATCCTTCTTTTTAAAAAGGGGCACACATTTTCCTAGGGTTCGCATCCTAGAGAGTTGAAATGAGCCTCCAGTTCACCATCGGTTATTGTAAATAAGTCGTCTTAAAGTTACCCAAGGAATTCCTCGATCATCTCTACATAGAGATAAGACATTCACAGCATAGGTTGTTCTACTACAGTTGTGGATAATTAAGGAGTTTCATACCATGATGCACTTCGAATATTCGGTTGATGACACATGCATCAACCCAAGTATTAGTTTGAGAGGGCACAGGGATAGATTAGCAGAAGTAAAGGTATCAGGGGGGACCAAAAATGTTGGGTGTAGGCTTGACGCCTGTATTGGCATTCTTCTCTTACTTGGTCTTTCATTATTTGACAGGGCGGGCAAACATCCGGTCCTGGAAGAGATAGGTGCAAAAGAATCACGCCAAAATCATGGACCAATGAAGGAAGAGGGATCGAGGATTGCAGAATGCGGGAAGTAGTCATTTTACTTGCTATAGACCGAGTGGACACTCACACTTAACCATAGGAGGGGAAGTTTGCCTATGGGATAAACCCTGGAAGAGGAGCAGGTGCAAAATCACATCAACTATGTCTTGGCTCATATTAAGCGGCACCGGTGGTAAGTAAAATGAAGTGTATATATGTCAACAATATAACTGGTGTGCCTGAAAAATTATTTGAAGTCCTTCATTCTCGTTGTTTTTACTCATTCTAAACATATTTCTTCGCATTCAACACATTATTATTATTTTTTTTTTTTTAATTAAAATATTGCTATTGTCCTCAAAAAAACTCGTAAGATAAAATAAATAAAATTCTTCATTTGATGATATAGGATTTTTTTTAAAATGAAATTCTACACAAAACCGTAAGCTCAAACAATTAAGTTAGAATCGAAATGTAGGTGAAAGTATTTAGATTAGGATAAACTATAATTTTTTTACAAACGAGATCAATTTTTCCGTTGATCCAAGAAAAGATATAGTGTAATGGGTGTACTTGGCTTTTTTTTTCTTCACTTGTAATTTCCTATATTATTAAAAGTATTAGATATTAATACTTTCTAGATAAAATTGATAGCTGTGTCATTTAATGCTGAAAAGGAAGCATGAACGAGTTAAAAAATACACTGTACCAATTGAGGCAAGCCTTCTATTAGAAAAATACTCGTAATAGACCCCACTCTACAAAAACACTTTTATTCTTGTAGGTACATCTGGACTTACGTTGATAAGGCCCCTCCGACTAAAATGAAACACTTTTTAAATGACCTACTTTTGTCCTATTGATTATATTTCGATGTTTAACCTGAATAGCTTATTGATAGCAATTCTATAAAGAAACAGTAAACAAAAATGAGCAAAGACAATCGAGAAGTAAAAGCGTTATAACCAAAAATATAGAACAAGACAGAGCTACAATTATGGAGCTATCCGCGCGTGGAAAATCCCTGACTGAGATTTCGAAAGTGCTTGGCTGTAATTGATTTTACTGTGTACTGGGTTACCACGAAATAAATACCAAAAGCTTCAACGAGGTCCAGGTAAAGGCCACAGACGCCAAAAGAATCGGTCGAGGCATTTAAAGGCACCATTAAAGAAAGAAGGTGACTGTCAATGGCCTTGCTTCTGAATTTGACAGCAAGCCAGACTACTATGTACCACTTAGTGAATCAAAACATAAACCTGAATGCCTACAGGAGAACTCCTCGTCAGGGTTTAAAGCCTTTGGATTGAGTAAAGCGTGTGACCCACTCCCAAATGCTTCTCAACAACCTTAAAAAGCAAGACACTTAACCTCCCAACATGCCCGAATGTTCCCCCGGGCCTAAGTATTTTTGGGAACCTCAAGGGAAAGCTTTTGGGAGTGAATAGACAACAAAAAACCCATTGAAGGGCGTCATCCTCACTGTTTTAGTCAAGATAGAACCGAGCTTTGTAAGGAACTGCTAACCAAAGTCAAGGACCATTCTGGACTTGCTAAAATATATTGAAAAATTAGGATCTAATTTTGTCTGTATATTTATCCATTACTGTGTACATTTATTAATTTCTTTGAAATGTCTCACAAAACTCCATTAGAAAAACACTGGACTACGGAAATATGTAATTTAGGTTAGGTTTGAGTGCAATTTTCTACATACCCATTCATTTCTTAACTTTATTCCTACATATTTCAATAAAATTTGAATTTTATTTAATACAAACCCAAGACACCCAATAAATAATTTATGTGCCCCAAAGTGATTGGCCTCAGAGTATGTATCACCAAGGCAGTGAAGTTAGGACCAAGTAGGGCGTAATTAATAAGGTATTGAAATTTTTAACTAATGTTATTGATTATTTTTGGTTCCTTAACTTCCAATTTTATTTAAGTGGCCCCTAAAGTCGGCACTATTTACTGTTATTAGGACTTGAGCTGTGGAAGTAACCATCATGTTGCAAAACCTTACCCCAAAAAATTATTATTTAGTACAGTTTCCTATTTATATTTCTAATTATTTTTCAAAGATATACGAAGTGGTTTCTTGAAAGTATCGGGAAAATAAGACAAATCAACAACTAACCCCATTTCCAGAAAGAAAAAAAATATATATACAACCTTCATACTTGATAGACAATTTTATAGATAAGAAATGTTATTTATATAATTAATTTTATTTACTTTTATTTAATTGATAATGATTTGGAATCAGTGATAGCCTATAAAGACTGATTTTTCTTAAAAAACAATTCAGCCCAAATCGTTTAAAAAGTTGAGGTAACAATAATCATTTATATTTACTCAAGTGTCTTATTATCAGGGGATTAATATAATTTCAGCAGACATATCATATAAATTTAAACTATCAAGTATTATTCATCATTATGAAAAGAACAAAAAAACATGTATATTTTTAGGCAAAACCTTTAACAAAGGCTCTAATATTTAAATTAATGGACAGTGTGTTTGTTTTTCTGACTGTAGAAGACGCATTTTGACGAGCATTTGTATCTAAAACTCAGCGTCTCATATTAAAAAGTACATATTTGTTACGTCAGTATAAAAACGATCTTGAAGAAACAGGGGGGAGGGGGAATGTGCAGATATTCTTACTTTACTTTTAATATTTCATTGGCATATAGGTATGTATAAGAAAAATATTGGCTTTGTATTCAAATCTATGAGAGAAATTTAAATTCCAAAGGATATAAATTAAATCAAATCATTTATCTCTAAGGAAAGATCAATATAATATAAAAATTGTAAGTAATTTACGACTATCATGGGGAAAATTTTTGGTTAAATCACTTCCTTTAGAGGATCTTCAACACCAACAAAAAATAGTCTTTTATATTGTCAGATATATATCACAATTATTATCCAAAAAATTGTTTATTTTGTACGTCTTATTCGATATCTATCATTTTTGAAATATACTAGCAAGGACAAACTATTAGTTTAAAATTTCTCAACGTTCATAAAGATGGTTCATAAATAGATAACAAAGTTGGATATGTCGGTTGTATAATATATGAAGATACTTGTACCATGGAAGGCTGTGGCTACTTAAGTTCGTTCAAATGCGTTATCAAAAAATTTCTAAAAATGAAGGCTTCTACACGGGTCAACAAGTTAGGCTGATAGAAGAAATAAAGAGTTTGTAAAGAAATGTGACAATAAGGTCATTGGGATTATACAGGAAATGAATATGCAGATGCACTTTACAAGAATGGTGGAACTATGGTTGAAGAATCTGGAGTGGAAGTTCCCAAAAGTGCAGTTTTGTCTGAGATAATAATTACTTAAGGAAACCTGGAAAGGATGGAAGACACAGCTTGCCGACAAGCAAAATTCTGTTTGGAGGGGATTAGTTTGGAATGGAAAGTTCTTAAAAACAGAAGAGCACCTATAAACTTTATAGTTGGCTTCATTACAGGGTATATTCCCTT